>NC_142009.1:99824818-99979193 GCF_049901735.1 Notechis scutatus
AAGGTCAATGTACTATCGGCTGTGACTGCCTTTCAAAACATGGACTGAAGTGCCAACAAAGAACGTTAGGCAACAATGTGGCCTGTCAACGTTGAATGTCCTTCATTTATGCTACAACTGTCAGTATACATTTGGACACACCACATGCTTCTGAAGTTGCACAAGCTGTTTGGCGTATAATGTCACTTATAGCTATAACAAGATAGCTGCAGCATGAGAAGCATTTGCCACAAAGTGTTTTTTCTCTCTTATAGTTGTGATAGATCTGGATTTGGCCAGGCTGATGGCATTTTAAAAAGCATAAAATGTGAAGGCCTTCAAGAACTGTGTCACATTCACTGATGGACATTTTACACATAAATATTATTCCACAAAAGGATAAATGTTCTCAAATTGATCTGTTCAGTCAACAAGTTACAATATCCACCAAAAGGAAAAGAATTCTGAATTTAAGGTGACTCATACCTTGAAAAGAAGTAATAGACAAAAATATCAGATAGACAAAAATATAGATAGACAAAATTCTATGCAGTCAGAGGTGATATTCAGCAGGTTCTGACCAGTTCTGGAGAACCAGTAGCAGAAATTTTGAGTAGTTTGGAGAACCGGCAAATTTTAGTGATTTTACAGTATCCTTCCGCTGCCATGCCCACCAAGCCACACCCATACAGCCAGTAGTAAAAAAAAATGAATCTCCCCAACTGTATGCAGTGCCTACTTTACACTATATAAAGTACACATTCTATATAGAATATATAAGGGTAATTGCCAAAAGCTATGCTGCAAGTAGTTATTTATTAGCATATGTAGATGTGGATAGATACAAATATACAGAAATATGTGCATGTGTGCACACACACACGCACGCACGCACTATATTTATATACCAACTAGCAGAACACTGCTTAACCAACACATATTTCATATACAAAGGACAAAGATACAAGCAAATTGAAGGAGCCCCTATGGGATCACCACTGTCACCCGTCATTGCAAACCTGTTCATGGAAGAATTCGAATCCAGAGCCCAAGCTAATGCCACCCACAAACCCAAACTATGGTTAAGATACATTGATGACACAGTTGTGATTTGGCCCCATGGAAAAGAAAACCTAAACAATTTCCTAACACACCTAAACAGCACACACCACAAAATCAAGTTCACCATGGAAACAGAAACAAACAAACAACTACCATTCCAAGATGTACTAATCTACAAAAAAAAAACCAGATGGCACACTAGGACACACCATATACCAGAAGAAAACACACACCAACCGCTACCTCAATGCCCAATCCCACCACCACCCAGCACAGATAAACTCCGTGGCTAAAACACTAATCACCAGAACCAAACGCCTGGCAGACAAGACACACATAAAGACTGAACTATGCACCCTGACTAAAGTACTGACAGCCAATGGCTTCCACAAAAGCAAAATCACCGGCTTGATCCACAAAAACACACTGAAACATAATACACACTGAAACAAGACCCAGAAGATGAACAGACCTATGGAACAGCTGTCCTGCCCTACATAAGAGGTACTACAGACAAAATCAGTAAGATACTACACAGACATCACATCAAGACTGCCTTCAAAACAGACAGAAAAATAGCAGCCATCCTTAGCAACCCCAAAGATAAAATTGACCTGGAAAACCAAGGCATATACGAAGTCCCCTGTGCATCATGCCCAGCCACATACATTGGACAGACCAATAGAAGAATAAGTACCCGCCTGGATGAACACAAAAATGCAGTCAAAAAGCTGGAACACACTTCCTCACTAGTCCAACACATGGAAGCCACAGGTCATAGCATCAACTTCAATGGCACCAAAACCCTAGCCACTATAGAAAACCCTAGCCACAGAATCATCAGAGAAGCCATAGAGATTGAAAAAAGACCAGAAAGCATGAATAGAAGAGATGATTCCACCAGGCTGTCAATCATTTGGAAGCCTGCACTCACAAACAAAACAATCTCCACACCACAAGCCAGGCAAACACCTGGGAACAAACAGATCCCCCCTGATACCTCCAGCTCAAACACACCCCAACCAGGCACCCAGATGAAACCCAGCTTCCTAACTAATGATAGCCGTCCATTTACCCGAAGCCAAGCTGCACTAAAGGCCTCCAATAAAGTAACACAATGCTGCCAGCCAATCAAGATACAAAAAGAGCCAAAAAACAGACAGAAGATATTAGAGACACCAATCAAGCAGAACACAGCAAACTCCGAGACCAATAAACACAGACCAAGACTCCCAACCAATCAGGATGAAGAAAAAACCATTCTGGCATAGCAATAGGCTGCCCCAAATTTAAATCTGAAACCACTGTAAAAGTCTGACTCACAGACAGAGTAATCGATGGAGCTGTGCAAAGCTTTGGAATTAATTAAGCATTATTAATTTTATTTTGTCCAGCCCAACAAAATTTTGGGAACAAGTTATATAAATGATTTTAAGGCTGACTGTATGGGTATGCAGCTAAGCCTATGCTTCTCAATGCACACATGCACACCAACAGACACAAGCACAACATGTGGGGAAAACAGAAACTCACACATGGAGATACAACAAGCTACTCAGTTCTATAGAGGAAAATGCAAGGACTTTCTGTGGCCACTGTTCATGAAAGAATTGGTACAAATTCTAGAAGTCCTGCTCCATATTCTTGTCTGATCTTATTATTCTTGCCTAAAGAAGAAGAAGATTTAGGAAGGACTTGCAAAAGAATAGTAGAAGCTCTGTTCTTTATCATTCTCGGGTGCAGAATAATGTCTTTCAATGAGATGAGGGAAGAGTCCAGTTGAATATCAGGAAACATTTATAATTATAAAAATAACTTGGTGTAAAACCAATGAGTTAAAGAGGTAGTAGGCTGCCATTCACCAAATAAATTCAAGCAAAGAAAGGCAGGAGTCACTTTGAGACTTCTGCACTGAGCAGGAAATTAGACTTATTAGATCACCTGTACCCCTGCAACTCTGCAATTCTATGATTCTATGAAGGCATCATCAGCAGAAATATAAGGGAAGAAACACTTAGGAAACAAAGGCTCATCAAAGACCATGATAAATAATTTGATTTGAATACTTGGGAAATACTTGATCTTGCACTCGCGTTTGGTGGTTTTTTCTTGTATGAAGCCAGTCACAAAGTAATGAATCTTATTTACCTAAGGAACATATATAGTAGATACTTTATATAGTGTATAAGGTTTAATATAGTTGCCCAAGTGGATCAGGCATGGGGGATTATATGTTTCAGGGATTGTCAATCCCATTTGCAAAAAGAATGTAGTAGCTACAGTAAAGTATAAAATGTTTTCACTTCTCTATTTTGCTTATATTTTTACAGAATGCTGTCTAATTATCATCCAGTCAAAGTTAACTTTACCCATGAAAATTTATCATGAAAAGAGAAAAAAGAAATAATAACTAGAGAGAAGGGCTCTCCATAAATTAACCCTAGGCATATAATTTCATTTTAAAGGATAACAATTCTCTATCCGTTTATAGTTAGACACTGCAGGGTTATGTGATTATTTTTCAGGGATGTTTTCTTTCTCTGCTTTGTTTTCAGCTTGCCTAGAATTTACCCAGTAATTTGTGACAATCTGTTCTAACTTAGATTATTTGAGAAATGACAACTGCAATTGTCTGCAAATAATGGTTATATTAAACCCATTCTATTATCTGTTGCATCTATGTACAGATTTTTTTTTAAAGGGAAGCAATTCAATATTAATATTGAAACAGGGTATTCATTTACCTATATTCTCTTTGGAATGAGAACTTTAAAAAGCAGTAGTCCCGAGCTTTGTCAGATGGAGATTTGTATAAAAAGCACTTAATCAAAGCAACTGCTAGCATAATAGCAGGCATTATTTTAATGTTTTAGAAAGATAAAAAAGTCAGGTTCTGCAAAGTGTACATTTGAAAGAACATATATACTGTTCAAAATCACGATAAAAGGTGTTAGTTTGGATAAAAGAAAGTTATCTAATGCAAGAAATAAAAAGCACATTACAGAGTTTTCCAGATAGAGATAAAAGTCCCACATGCATTTGCATGTTTTTTTTAAAAGTATTATTGTGTTTTCACACCTGGACTGAGCCAAGCTGCCAAAAATGTGCCTGGGAGTAATAATTGTTTATCTGTGAAAAAATGCTCAAAAGAGAATTCCTGGAGAAATGTGGGCAGTTAAAGAATCTATTGCATTTCAGATAGCAAGTAAAAGATGATATTTCTAAAATGCCATTAGAAAAGTATACTAAAGCCATTGTTCCCCTTTGGAATCCCAAATTAGTGCTTTGGAAAACAGCTAGAATCAGAAACTGGATTCTGATTTCACACTAAGTCTGGAAAACTGAAACTTAATGGGTCGCGTTGACAGATGTGGGAAGCCCAGAAATAAAATCTTTGGCCACAGTAGGTCTTTCTCAGAGGATGAAGCTGAAGAAAGTGAACTTCAGATAAACCTGCATGGTGAAAAAAAGAACTTTAGATCTTCTAGAAACTAACAGGAAATTTGCCAAGTTAAGGCAGTTAAGTTGGGAGCTGAGAATCTAGTTGTACATTTATTTTTATTTATTTATTTGATTTTCCAATTGTTTACAAGATAATAAGTATAAGTGTATACATAGTTGTGAATACATGAAATGGGTACATATAAGAAAAATAAAAGAAGGATAAGAGAAACAATAGGACAGGGACGGTAGGCACGTTGGTGCGCGAACAAGTCAAAAGCAGAAGGAATGGCATCCTTGAAGATACTGAAGTATATAAATTAAAGGAAGCAATGAATATTTCTGGAAAACAAAATGGAGTCAATCGGGAAATAAAAATTGGGTCCTCTAGAATAGAAGTGTCTTCCCTAAAGCATAAAGAGGAGAAGGCGGTAGGGAGGGAGGGAGAGAAAGAGAAGGAGAGAGACCTGTGAGCATACAGAGAACTGCTTACAGATTCACATGCGTGGGGCAAGAAGGAGAGGAGCAGAAATTTAGTCTGAGATCACCAGCTCTGAGAAAGGAAAGGAAACAGGCCAGGAAAAGGCAAATTAATGAGATGAGGGGGAAGTGTATTTATCTGATAGTTCAGCCAATACGTGAAGAAAGAAAGAGGCTGGTACTTTACACCAACCTGGAAACTATCTGGGAGAAGCTCAAGGCTCACAGAATAAGAGAAGAGAAGCAGAGTGGGTTCAAATGGGGTAGGAGGAAGGATGTCCAACTGAAGAATTATGCAACCTTGAGAAAGTGAATGAAGAAAACCATTGTACAAGATATAGTTGTTTCTTTTGGAGATTGGCAAGGGTGGGAGGAAATTAGATTTTTAAAGTGTGTGCTGGGCCTTTGAAGTACTATACTTTTTAAGGAGATTGCTCAGTTCCTCATATACAAACTGCTAACATCAGACAAACTTCCTTGAAGGACGTATGGAAATCTACCCTGCTGCGTTGAATAGGGTTCTTTAGAGTTATTTTTGTGCCTGTGCAATTCTATCTCTTTATACATGTGTGATTGTGGCTTTTCTGATGCAAATATAACTTGTTCTTTTCCGCTTGAAAATTAGAGGTTTATGTTTTCATAATTGGATTCATGAAGGAAGGAGGGAAATCACCTTTTATTGTCCACCATTGGTTTTAGACCAAATTCACCAATATTTTCAGGCCTACATGTTCTCCTGTGGAGATAAATGCTCCCTCACCTTATGTAGTCATGTAATCATTCCAAGAATAGAAAGAAATAGGAAGAAAGAAAATAGAGAAATATCTACTCTTGAAATAGCAGAGTATTGCTGTAAGAACGATGGAATGTTTAAAACTTAAAGAATGATAGGCAATGAATAAGAAAAATTGGAAAAGTAAGCATAACGCCTCTTCATCCTTGCTGAAGGTAAGATAAACACCAGCTTGATCTTGTTCTAGCTAGTATTTGCCTCAACATGAATTACTAAAAGAACCATATATATATTTCAGCAGAATCAATACTGAAATTTATTTTAATTCTTGGTATTGGTTAGGGAGACAACAAAGAACTTTAGAATTGCAAAGCTTCTTTTAAAAGTAATTCAGGTTAATTTAAAGGCTTGGCAACAAATAAACACAAAATACAAGCTTCTTTTTTAAAAAAGTTATGAAATTAACATTATGCTTTCTATTTTCAGCCATAGTTTTCCCCTTTTTATTTTCCTGCAAAAGGAAGACAGAGAATAATTATTTCAAACAGTATGTATAGTTTAGTTTTTAACGGTAAAGCAACAAGAACTAATTCTCTCAGTCCAGGAAACGAATTAATGCATCTATTTTTATTGCTACTTTTGACAATCTCCCCTTGCATTTATCCTTGTATACTAATGAAGAACTCAGAGCTCCAAATATTATCTTTATGTGAATGTGCGGCTCAGTAGAATTCAGTAACTAAGAGGAGGGGAATGGCAACAATTGTGTTTTCTATTTTGGATGTTATGATAATATACTGTGACAGCCAGTTTTGGTGTAGTGGTTACAGATCAGTTTCTACAGACTAGAAACTGGGAGACTATGAGTTTTAGTTCCATTTTAGGCTTGAAACCAGCTGAGTGATCTTGGGCCAATCACTTAGATTTCCATTTGAAGTGGCATAAAAGAACTTATAATAAAAAGAACACATCAATAGGAGGGGGGGGAGGAGAAATGAATGAAATGTATGAATCTATGAATAGGAAGAGAGAGAGAGAGAGAGAGCGCACATTTTAAACGAAAAGGTAACAAGCTATTTAACAAGTTCTGATTATCTCAGATTATGATTTCATTATAATAATGAATGTGATACAGCAGTAATTCAATTCCAGATTCAGCAGAGAAGCTGAAGAAAGAATAAAAGTAATCAAGATGGCAATTGCAGCCAAGTGACTGGTGCCACCCTCCTTTTTTTAATGTTCATCACATGCACAAAGCACATAAAAAAGGAACAGAGCTTCAGTGGTACAATTGTGGCTGTCATCTTCACTTTTCGTACCCAAGGAGACACAATGGACATGGATGCATAGATGGTTCTTGGCTGATTCTGAGTCAACAGCTGTCTCTCAGCCCAATCAACTTCTCAGGATAGTTTTTGTAAGAATAAAATTGGAGGAGAATGTGCTGCCTATGGCCTCTTAGAAATGAAAGTCTAAATATGATAAATCAAGCAATGTGATAAATTGCGTACAATACATTATGCATGTCAAGTTTACATAGAAAAAACTGGCCCCTTTCCCATTTTTCTAGCCATATTTTTAGTAGTGTTGGTCTCTCTACATCAGGGGTCACCAACCTTTTGGTGCTCAGGGACCACCAAACTTATAATTTAAAATCCCACGGATGAGACACCCTGGGAAAATCCCAAAAAAAGTCTGCAGGAAAGACTTTTTTTCCTACCAATTTCCTATCCTTTTTCCTACCGATCAATCATTCTTTATTTGGGATCACAAGATACCGTCTCCAGCTCTGTTCACAGGGGGAGAGAGAGAGACACCTTTGGCTTCATGCAAGAAAAGCAGCAGAAGCAGCAGAAGTCTTTCTTTCTGTCCCCCAAACTCCGCCAGAAACGAGTCTTTGCCGGCACAGCCTCTTGGAGCAGGATGCCTTGCAGAGTCCCAAAGACTCATTTCTGGTGGAGTTTGGGGAGAGAAAGACAGACTTTTGCTGCTTTCCTTGTGTGCAGCCAAAAGCAGAAGAAGAAAGAAGCAGAAAGAAGTATTGTTTTGGGAGGAGTGCTTTGTGGGTGACATTTCTCTGGGGACCACCAAAATTTTCTTGTGGACCACCAGTGGTCCCCGGCCCACTGGTTGGCGACCACTGCTTTACATTACATTGAAGAAATAAAGGAAGGCAAAGAACAACCAGAAGATATATATAATGTCTACAGTTGCTGGTCACCAAGAAAGAAGAAAAGACCAGAAACGGTCACCAAAGTATATGCAATAAAAGTTGAATTTCTGTTTGCTAAAAGGTTTTGGGATGTGTGAGATGCAGAATTTTGCATTAACTTAAAATGCAAATTGAACGCTGCTTCTTCCATTCCTGCTGATGTACAATTACATGGGTGATAGAAATGCAGTCATTAGGAAAAAAAATGAAAACAAGCAGATCGAGTAGAAAGAAGAGGAGACTGAAGGACAATTGGGACAGTAAAATATTGCTGCAAGAAAAAAAGCTGGCATTACCGTGAGACAATAAGCACATTACAATTAGCTATTTATTTCTCTTTTCCAGCTGAATGGTGATATAGCTGTACTAGCATGGTGAAATGTTAAACCACGTAGGAGAGCATGCAAGTCACGGAATTCTTTCCATTCACATAGTGATAGCTCTCTTCTAGGTGATAAAAACAAGCAGATTGGAGGAGGAGCAGGGGTGGGATTCAAATTTCTTAACTCCTTCTGTGGGCATGGCCTAATTTGTGGGTGTGGCTTCATTGTCATGTGACTGGGTGGGTGTGCCTTGGTGGTCATATGACTGGGTGGGTGTGGTTGGTGCCCATGTGACTGGTCATGGCTAGGTGGTCATGTGACTAGAATGGGCGTGGTCAGGTGGCCATTGACTAGCAAACCAAATACAAGTGGTCCTCGCTTAGCAACTGTCCTAATTTATGACTGACCTTCCCAGAGCTACTTGACCTGTTTTTGAAGTTTTGACAGCAATGCACACACATACATACACATACACACACACACACACACACACACACACACAGTTACAACATCCCACATAGTCATGTGACTGAGGTTTTCTATGTTTTTTGCCAGTTTCCAACAATTCCTTCTGGTTTCCGATTAAAAATGACCATTGGAGAAAATAGACTTGTTTAACCACAGTGTTCACTTAATGACCACAAGGTTCACTTAACAATTATGGTGTTTGCCTAACCCAGGGATCTGCAACCTTAAACACTCAAAGAGCCATTTTTCTATTTTCTTTTAAACAGATATATCTCTCTGTGTGTGTCTCTTTCTCTTTTTCTCGCTCTCTTTCTCATCTCTCCCTCTCTCTTATCTATTTTTTTCTTTCTCCCTCTCTCTCTCTCATCGAAGGATACCATGTTGATAGTGTTGAAAGTCATCAAGAGATCCGGGAGAGATGGATGAATGTAATAAGACATCCCATCCCAAGTCCTCCACTGGTCATCGCCTGACATGACTAATGCTATCTCAGTGCTGCAACCTGGCCTGAATCTTGACTGAAAGGGGCTCTGGATAATCTGCTTTATCCAGGTCCTCTAAAAGTGAGTGCTTACCACCCTCTCAAAAACATTCTTCCAAAAGGAAAGGAGACCAGACAAACTAACATGGTCAAGTCCAAGGATGATCTTTTGGAAAGGGGACATACCACTGCTCCCTTCAAGGCAGGCAGCACCCCTGACCCCATGAGGAGTTTATCATCACTTGGATGATGGCTCCAATTGCATACCACCTTCCAGGAGGACTTTACCAACTGGGAGGGGTATAGGTCCAAACAGGGGTGGGATTCAAATTTTTTAACAACCGGTTCTGTGGGCGTGGCTTAATTGGTGGGTGAGGCTTGGTGGTCATGTGACTGGCTGGGCATGGCCAACTCAACATCACTCACATCGAGGCACGCATCTCCTCACCTGGCCTCTTGTGACTGTGGGGATGCTGCAACAGTCGTAAGTGTGAAAAACGGCCATAAGTCACTTTTTTCATTGCCATTGTAACTTTGAATGGTCACTCCACACAACCAAAATACCAGCAAAAGAGGGGAAAAAACTCCAGAGAAGTTCCAGAGACAGGAAGTCTAGTCCTGCCAAGAATGTAATAAGGGTTAATGGAGAGGCACTTTCTGTAAGCAACACCAGAATGTTTCCTTCCTGCCTTCCTTACAGGATTAGGCCAGTAATTTCTTCTAACAACCGGTTCTCTGAACTGCTTAGAATGTTAACATCCAGTTCTAGCGAATAGGTGCGAACTGGTAGAATCCCAACCCTGGGTCCAAAGCTTAAACTCTTACCAAAAAGTAAGTTCAAAAATGCCCTAGTCACTTAAAACGCCGGTCCCTAATCCCAATCCCCAATGGAGTAGCACTGGTCTGCAGCATGCCAGCAACCAGGCTGCACAAACAAGCTAAGCCCCATCTGCGGGATACAGGCAGCACACAAAACCACACCCACTCAGGTCCATGAAAAAGCCTTTCCCTGGTCCCCAAAAAGTTGGGGGCCACTGACTTAAAAATACCTGCCCAGCTGCTGTCCAACACCAGTTTATTCACTCTGTTTTAATAAATGGGCAGAGGGCATTATAATGGCTTTCCCACTCATTGCAGGGATTAAGCCTATGTATGTTAGGACCTGTCCAAGCAAGGGGGGAAAGGCAGTGAGGCCCTTGCTTCAGACAACTCATCTTCGGTATCATGAAAGGACTGAAAAATCATAACTGTATTTTTACTTTCTGGGAGAAAAGTATCTATGGGAATTTCACTGAAGCCATTACAACTTGACCAGATTTAAATAATTTGCAGTTTGCTACTCAATCTGGGGCAGGAAAATATCTTGAGCTGGGTCTGCTTCTGGTGATATTGATTTGGATATATTGTGATAGGCTTAAATATGAGTTTTACAGAGAGATTTATTTGTTTTTCTTTATGGTATACTGCTCGTTTTGCATGGTTTTCATTTACTTTGTATTTTGTTGTTAGCTGCCTGTGTTTTGGAAGTGAGTAGATTGCAAATACTGTTAACCAAGCAAATGAATACCGGGTATCCGTTTTTTATACCATATCTCTCTCTTCATCCTATCAATTTGTATTTCTGTTGGGTCGAGGAGGTATGTGTGTGTGCTTTACCTTTTAAAATTCTTGATTTTCTTTATCTTTTAAAAATCCTAGTAACATCCTTCATTTATGCCATCTTTAACAGATTCATAGCATGTTTTGAGGTGAGGCATGTGATGAATAACACAATTAACCCAAAGGAAAAAAAAAAAGAACATTGGTTTGTTGAGGCTCAATTATGGCTAGAAACAGTATACAGGAACTTGAAGACTTAATTTCCTGTTCCTGTCATGCAGCTTTTGTATGGATGAAATTTCTGCTCCTGTTGCGTGGGAGATTGGTTGGGGCTGTAGAAACTGGAAGGGAGCGTATTGCTTCTGGAATACTTATGTAGTATAGTTTTATCTTTCTTTCTCCCTCCCTCTCTTTTTCTCATCGCTCTCTCTCCTTCATGGCAAGAGCAGCAGCAGCAGCGCCATCCCCAATATTCCTCTCATCTCACCGAGAGTAGCCTCACGCAGCACCAAACTTAGCACCAAATTTAGCGCGCTTCACAAATGAGGAGGAGCCATTTGTGAACTGCGCTAAGTTCAAAGGTGCTGCGCAGCATGTCTCCCCCCCATGTTTCTCTTGCTGCAAGCAGCCTCGCACTTCATGGCATCTTTAAACTTAGCGCATTTCACAAATGAGGAGAAGGGGATTCCAAGTGCCGTTGCCGCTTCCACCTCATTTGTGAAGCATGCTAAGTTCAAAGGTGCTGTGCAGCACGGCTCTCCCTCCCATATTTCTCTCACCACGAGCAGCCTTGTGCTGCGCGGCACTCTTAAACTTAGTGCATTTCACATATGAGGTTGGTTTCCAGACGTTATCCAGGCTAGGTAACATCTTCAGTGGAATTTAGGGAAAGTCAGTGTTGGTGTGGTACCTAGGCTGGTAACAAAATGTTAGGAAAAACCAAACCACACGCTTGGAGAATGAACCTTCACTCTCATCCTACACCCAAGCTACAGATATTTGCCACTATTGCAAATTTTTATGGGTTTTTTTCTTTCATAATCCCATGTCAGATCCAGCCTTTTTTTTTTTTCAAACAATTTTTTTCTTGCTGATTTTTGATCTCATTCTGTTATGTTTTGGGAATGTTATCCTGCTGATCGACAACCGGGCAAGCTGAGTCGTGGGTCCCTTTGCATACTTTCTTTCCAACGTCTTCTTTTGTTGAAAATAATACAGTGCTGCAACATTCACCTTCATGAGAGAGAAATACTTGTGGAGATTCTCATATATTTATTGCATGCTGCCAGTGTCATGTCTCTGGCTCAGCAGCCTGGAAAAGCTCTGATAAGAACACTGGTCACCTTAAAGCTGCCTTCTGAGCCTTTCCTGCCTGAGAATGTGGCCCTCCTTTTATCTTAGAGGTCAAACTTAGGGGACTTCCTAGAGTTTCCCATCTCTACAACAATCTAAGATGGCAGAAAGAGCTTCTTTAAATTTAAAAACGGTAGCAAGCAGAAGTGTGATATTAGAACAGCCTTTTAATTTGTATTTTTGTTGTTTTAATGCATAGAAACAAAGAAATAAGGCAAAAATGAAAAAGAAAGGCAAAAAAGTAAGGGGAAACGAGACTAGATATACAGAGATATTGATGTATTTATTTACTTATTTTATTTTTATTTATCAAATTAATATAGCTGTCCATCTCACAGACATGACTCTGGGCATGGATGCTCTTGGCTGTTTTTGGGCCAGCTGCTCTTTTTCAGCCCAATCAGCCTCACAAAATAGTTACTGTAAGAATAAAATTGGAGGAGGTGGTGCTGGATATGGGCCCTTGGAAATGAAACAATGCCAGAAGTGGTATTCAGCCAGTTCTGACAGATTCTGGAGAACCTGTAGCAGAAGTTTTGAGTAGTTCAGAGAACCAGTAAATACCACCTCTGGTTGGCTCCGCCCCCATCTATTCGCTGCCTCCCGAGTCCCAGCTGATCAGAGTCTCAGCTGATCAGTTAGGTCTTCTTTTGTTGCCCTGCACAGGAGAAGGGAGCTGTAAAGCATGTTAGTGGGGGGAAGAGAGAATGGGGATTTTACAGTATCCTTCCCCTGGAGTGGGGTGGAAATGGGGATTTTACAGTATCATTCCCCTGCCACACCCACCAAGTTATGCCACACCCACCAAGCCATGCCATACCCACCAAGCCACACCACACCCACCAAGCCACACCTACAAAACTGGTAGTAAAAAAAAATGAATACCGCCACTGAACAATGCAATAAAACAAACACTTAAAACAATGTAAAACAACACTTTTTTGAACACAAATTTAAATAAGACCACAGGAGAATGGACCAGTATCCAATATCTACTGTAACCATTTTGTGGGATCCCCATTAATACCTAGACAACATGGAAAATATTGATTAGTTGTTCCAGTACTTCTATAAAGAGACAGTTCATAAGCAGACAGCAAACACACCTAATCAATTCAAGACTGTAAATCTAAAGAGACACTCTTTTTCTATTGTAAAAGAGTAATATTTTATGTCCCTGGGCTTGGTAAACCCATAACTCTTCTTGTATTGGTAAAATCCAGAATTACATTCACATCTTTTCAAGATATTACTACTTTTCTCAATATCATATTCATGAATATATGGATACTAAAAAAAACCTGAAACCGATGTTAGTAATATCATTCTGTAGCTATAGTAAAATATAATGCTTCATCGATAGGCAACCCTTTAGAAACATTATCTGAAGTATCCATTGAACATGAGAAAAGATAAATGTTCACCTCACACTCATAAGAAACAAATTTAATGCATTTTCCCATCTTTAATCATCAGTTTGCTCATTTAGAATATTCCAGCTGCAAAATACATGCAAATAATTCATTAATTTCCTATTAAAGAATTATTGCCTGTAAAATCATACAAAATATATTACAGCATCGATATTAATTTAGAGTTTTTTAATTGCTATTTGAATATACATCCATTCTGCAATTTTAAAGATCCAGATTTATATTCTGATACTTTCAATTTCAATTTCTTTGTTTTGAAGATTTTGTAGCAATGAAGAAATCATTGGATTGGCAGAAATTGATAAATCATTCCCCAGTTTAGTTTCTGTTTCCTAGATTATTTAGTCCAACTGATTTCTCCTTAATAATTCCAGGCCATAAGAACTAGAAACCTCTTGTTCTATACCAGTGTTTGGAGCATAAATGTGAATAATAATATTAAAGGACGGTCTGAAAAGTCTAATTGGTTTTATTCATTCACAGATTCCCACTGTAATTCTATCTTTCAAATTTTCTTTTCCTGTATGGTAACCTCAGCAATTAGATGTCCCAAAGGCTTTAATCTGGCCACATAATAAACACCATTAGTGCATCTACAGCTTTTCTTCAGTAGCATGTTGATTGCCATCTGATCCAAGAGGACCATCACCTGGTTTCACGCTGTCAATCATATTATATTGTCCATGTATGTATAGTGCTGATTTGTGTGCCATCCAGATATTCCTACAAATTGAATTAATTTTTCAGAAAGCAACTCAGAAAGATACAAGTAAAAAAAAAAAAGCTGAACATAGAAAATTATTATTTCCATAGATCAAAAGCAAAATAACTGGGATGACTGTTTTTAAACAACTGAAATTTAAACATGAAAGCCATAAAACTGGCTCAACTTGGTAAACCTACCAGTTCCACCTATTCCTGGACCAGGAAATGTTGAAGATAGCAATCATGCTGTTGTCACTTCTCAGTTAGACTACTGAAACTCATTCTAAATGGGGACACTCTTAAACATGACCCAGAAACTGCAGATGGCACACAGTGTAGTGGTTGACCTGCTGACATTAGCTGGATTTACAAAAATTATACTAGTTGCCAGGAGGCATGTAGTTTGAATTCAAGGTGCTAGTTTTTACCTCGAAAAATGTATTCAGCTTGGATCCTTCCTCCCTTTAGGACTGTGCTGGACACACAATCATGATTCTTCTCTTGATTACAATGGTATTTATGGTTGAAGTGTTTTTACTTAGATAATCCAGCATATTTCCACTAGTAGATGTGGGTTTATATCTATACTTATATGCGGGGGTGGGCTTCAAAAATTTTAGCAAAGAGTTCTCTGCCTGGTTGCTGGGTGGGTGTGGCCATGGTGGGCATGGCCTAGTCAGTCTCCTGCACCATGGTGGGGAGCATTTTTGCCCTTCCCGGGCTCCGGAGGCTTTCCTCAAGCCTCTGGGAGGGTGAAAATGGCCTCCCGGGGCTCCGGAGGCTCTCTGGAAGCTGGAAATGGTCCCATTTCTGGCCTTCCCAAACTTTCAGGAGGCCCACCCCTCCCGAAGCCTTTGTGTGCGCCCTGCATTTACCTGCATCCGAAACGGGCTGCATGGGGACTCCTGCAAGGAGAGGGGTGGGGTGGGCAAGGCCCGCCAGGAGTGGGATTTGGGGGTTCACCGAACTGCACAGAATCTTAGCTAGAGGCTCTCCTGAACCCCTGCAAACCCCCAGCAGCCCCACCCCTGCTTATATGTTTCCATACAAACAATTCCAAGTGGTGGATTTGTCCTCAGTGTTTTATCTGTTTCACATCCTGCTGCCCTGAGTCATGCAGGGCTTTCAATACTTCTACTTTTGAAATCACTTTTAGCCTAGAGAGGCTCCTTCCTGAGCTCCTTGGATTGCAACACCCTTGTCAAACTATCAGCCTTGACATCTGATTTGTCCCCCAAAAGCTGCTGTCCTTTCCACCAGCCCGTCTGCTCAGCAGTTCTTCCCCTTGGGTCCTGCTTACTCCTGCTGGGCCTTCAGCTGCAGATTGTTTGCCACCTGTTCCTTATTTATTTATTTATTTTGATGACATTTATAAACTGCCCTAATCTGTTGTGACAGTGGGCAGTTTACAAAATAGACAGTAAAAATACATTTCGGTAAGCAGTAGAACGCAGCTTCTGAGAGCTTCAAGTGGGCATCGCACACTGCCCAGAGGCTACCATGCAAGGACAAATTATGCTTTGTAAAGATCACTTGGAAGTGGGAGATACTTCCAGTGTAATCTACCAAATCCCATTCATGGATTGCCCTTGTGACTATGTAAGATAGACGGGGAGGAAGCTAACCACCAGATTGCAAGAACACAAATGTGTGGTCAGACAAGTAGACCCGAACTAATTGGTAGCTTCACATTGCAATGAACAAGGACACTCATTTAATTTCTCAGCTACTAAGATCATTGACTGGTAAAAAATGCAGGTAAAAAGATAACCAGGGAAATGATTGAAGACTGGGAAACAGGCCCCTTGTCAGTTAACAAGAGTTCTGATTTACCACCAGCTTATTAAGTACTTGCGGGCCAAGGGCTTGGCAGCACAAGAAAGTAACAGCCAATCACCAGCCACCAACACACCAATCAGCCAATAGAAAGGCACCATATAAATATGACCACATAAAGGACATATTCCAGTAGAAAGAAGTTCCCTGAAGTTGGGCTCCAGCATGAGTCTGAAAACTCAGAAGACTAAATCTCTGGTCCAGTTTTAATCTTGCAGTAAAAATACAATACAACCCTCAAGAAATTAATAAAAATCCTTCAGAAAACTAGAACGTCATACAAAGCATGCATCAGCCTGGGACTCAGCCAGGGTGTAGGCCATAAAAATCTCATGGGGAATTATATTCCATGGCACAGACACCATGACGGAGAGGACAACAAGATATCCACTGTCCATGCTATACAATGAACACTCCAGAGATATCTAATGTTTTCCTCTTTTTTACTTAACATCTCTACCCTTTGATATATTTTTACTTTTACAAAGCAGATGTGACTGCATCTAGGCAGGCATGAAGCTTCTCAATATAAGATTTATCTTGCTCTTTATCTAGAAATGAAACATGAACTTTGAGGACATTACATCATCCCGTGTCTGTTAGGACAACTTACCTTCCCACAGCTTGTCTTCTCCAGGCGTAATTTCCATGCTTTATGTGATCTGACCAGGAGAGGGTGCTGCTGCTCACTTCCTTTAGAGAAATCAGATGGGGAAGACTCAAAAAATGACAAAGTCATAGTTAGCCCCTTCATTTTAGAGTGGCTTACTCCCAGAAGTCACATAGCCCTGATCTTTTTATCAGTTAAGCAACAGATGGAAATGAATGGGTTTGAACGGAAGACATGATTGAATGATTTTAACAAGTATGGATTTCACATTTTTTTAATAGGCTAGTTGTACACCATCTCAAATTGTACAAGTGGGCAACATACAAATAATCATTAGAAACAGATAGTAAATTGCAAATAACCAAGCTGAAATTTCAAAATTTCTTCAACTCTTAAAAGATCTCATTAAACCCAATACATTGGCACATTAATTTGCTAGGATGGTGCAATCGTTGTTCCAAGAATGTGTGAAAGAAATTCTGATCAGTACTCAAGTCTTATATGGCTGCACCTGCAAGATTACTTAAAGAACAAAGTGTAGGGGTGGTTTTTTTCTTCTTCTTAGTTAAGATGATGCACAGCATATCATGAAAATTAAATCAGGCTTTGAAAAATGAAATAAGCATTTGTATTGCTATGAAATGGATTCTTGTAGGTAAATAGAACAAGTAATTTTCAGTATCAGGCTATATTAGTGATAGGAGATGATTCTAATAATATACAATACAGTCTTTTGATTTTATATGTAAATGATATTTTCTCAATTTCTCGGGAATGAGTTTTTTCTCTTTCATGCATGTTAGGAACTTTTCATGAGCTACGTTATATAAAAATAACTCAGATTGAAATAATGTTTGGCCAATTGTGGAACTTTGTAAGAAGAGAAAGGATGTAGTGAATGAAATCTATCCAATTATTAGCCTTCTTATCCGCAATATTTCCATTGCATACAGGTTAGGAATAGTCTTATATTTCATGATTTATTCATGTATGTCTTTGGGTGTTGAAGGAAACAGAATATGAGAGGGAGGGAGGGAGGGAGAGAGAGAGAGAGAGAGACTGTGCAAATAAAGTAATATCTTATGGTTATCATTGCAATGTCTTATATTCCAAAAATAACAATTTTATTTTATTTTCCAAATGGCTTTTTTAAGTTAATAAAACAAGTTAAGTTTTCCATTTAGTGCATTACAAAACTTAGATTCATATTATTATTGCTATAGTTGTTCATCACAGATTCATCATGAAATAACAGGGCAAGGAACAAACCAGAAAAAAATATCATTGATTGGTATTCTTTGGAAATTCAATTTCTTATTGTTATTTTTTATTTGAAAAACTTTTCAGAAATTGCTCACAAACACCTAGTTCTGATTCAGTAGAAAGAATGAAGATGGTAGTAATAAAGTAATAATAAAAGTAATAAAATAATTAAGTAATTCAAGTAATAAAATAATAAAATATTAAGTTCAAATATTAATTTATCACAGTAAAAGAAAGGATGCCAATACCATGATAAATGAACCAAATAGAGACTGCTGTTTTTTGCAAGATTGATTGGTCTCCTTAAAAGCAATCTATTAAACTGGGTAAAGAAATTGTATGTATGCTCCAAGATTCATAACTCTAGATGCCAAGATGAATCAAAAGTATAATAAACTTCGAGCGTCTTATATTCGTAAAGATCACGATGAGTCATTGGGAATGTTTAGCAACAAATCTATTAAGTCAAATACAAATTCTGCTATTTTTTACTAAAACAAACTGGAGGGATTTATTTTTTATTTTATTTTTATTTTTGTGGTGGAGGCTTCACCGTAATAGTTTGTTTGTGCTCAGAACCATGGTGCATCAATGTTGGATTCTTGTGTTATATCAGCTTTAGTGTGCTTTTCAGGTAGCCCAAATTTTCTGTACATACTTAGTAGTTGGGCTTCCTGGACTTTGGAATATGTTTTTGATATCCCAAAGGCATTGACTGGGGTTTTGCAAAACATTTCACTCTGTGTCCCAAGACTTCCTCTGTGCAATGATTCAGAAGTGGGTTTTGCAGTCATTCTGGGCCAGCTACAGCTTTTGAATGTTCTTCAAGGGAAATCCATATGGAATGCTTCGTAGTAATCCAACTGGGAGGTGACTAGGGCATGAATTATTATGAGAAGAGCTTCTTGATCCAGAAGGTTGCGACAGGAAATATCAACATCGCCTACCAATAGAAGATAATATTTATAGCTTAGAGTTGAACTGTGGTATCCTTAGTGCTCTCTGAACTTGGTTGTTTTCTGCAGGTATTTCATTACCAACTAGATAAACCCCAGTTCCTTCTAGCATGATGATGTTACCTAATCAGGTAATGAAATGTCTGCAGAAAACAACCAAGCTCAAAGAGCACAAGGATTCTAATAATATCATCTTTTAAAACATTTTTAAAATTTATTTTAAAATATTTAAGGACTAAAATCAATGACTATTTATATAAAACAGAGAAGTGAAAAAGAACGTAGTCTGTGGAAAATATAATATCAGTAAATAAACAGAGTTTACATTTGTCATAAAATTTAACATTTATTTTTTCATTGATGAAATAATGTTTCTAAAATCAAGAAAAAGCATATAATTTAACATAACACTATAAACACAAACAATAGAATACTAATTCAATAATTTAATTTTTATTTTAATAAAATAAATATAAAATGTATATTAAAATAAATTAAATTAGATTATTTATCTAATTAAAAACTGATATATAAATATAAAAAAATAATAATGCCCAAGATGTTATAGAGCAGTCAAAATTTGGTGATAAATCAGAATAAATAAATATTTTTAAAATGTAATAACTACAAGTAATTTAACAAAAACAAAAAAAGGCTGGATAGAGGACATTGCAGTCCTTGGAGACAACAGAACAGAAGAGAAAGAACTAGAGAAAAATAACAAAATATAAACATCTACTAATAGAAGTAGAACAACTGTGGCATAATTAAGCAAAGTAGGCATCACTTGAACAGTATCAGCATTGACAAAAATCACCATCAGTCAATTGCAAAAGGCAGCTTAACCTGGAAGAGCTTACATACTGCAAGGATATCTTTAACTACATCAAACAACAAAGTCCTATTGCAGGTCTTTGGGAAGGATCTAATACAAATCCTAATCCAATCTAAATATCTGGCTGACAATGCAATCAAACATCATAATAACATTTCTATGACTGATTTTTCATTTGCTGTCCTATTACTTCAGGGCCACCCTATGCAAAGACCTGAAAATATTAATGGATCAATGACAGGTGAGGCATAAATTGAATTATATAATGGTAGAAACCTAAGGTTTAAACAAATAATTTTCTCAGTTCAGTAGTGTCAATGGAAAGAAATTTTATGATTCTCCTAAAGATGTTAGAGTTCTGGTCTGTCAGTAGGAAGCAAATGAAATTATCCTCAGAATAAGTGGAACTTCTATTAATAAGCAAAATTATGGACATGAGTTGCTATAGAAAAGACACCAAAGGAATATGTGGGCTAGATTTTTCAGTTTTCTCCTGGTTGTAGGCGCAGTTTTGTTCTGCAAAAGGGGTATTGTTATACATTCCCTCCAGAGTTAAATAAAATAAAGAAGGCATGCAGTATGTTTGGCAGGTAATACTGAGTAGGGAGTTTATTGGTCTACAAGCTTTCCTATTTATGTAGTGCTGATATTGGTGACTTTGCCTGTCCTGCTCTACCTGAACAGGTATGCCAACAACTGCTACTTGGTTATGGCAAGCAAGAACAACTGCTGCTTGGTTATGGCTTTACCTCCAAGTAAGCCCATGGCCAGAAGAGCTTTATTTGAGCACTTACACTGGTATAAATATGTTTTGAATTCTCATTTTCCAGGAAGAGGGCAGAAAAGAATCTTGGTAGCCTAGGAATTGTGAGAGAAATGAAGGTTGAACCAAAAATAAATGTATGAACCTTGGATTCCAAGGGGATTGTTCTAAGGCTCTAAATGAAGCATTGTGTTCAAAATGTAGCAAGGTATTTGGAGTAGCACATCCTTAGGAATCCGGACAGGACAATATCTAAGGGCTTTAAGTTATGTATGGACATTTCAAAGAACATATAACTTCTGGGAAAAGAATTTACTATTAAGAGTGTTACAATTTGGTAGCAGTTGTCTCTTTTGGCATAAATGAAGCCCAGCATTGCTTCCGCAATTATTCGTCTTATAAGAAACAGATTTCATTTGCTAATACCAGATTCCTGAAAGTTGAAATAAAGCAGAAGAAAAATTGGACCAGCAACACCCAGAGACCACAACTTGGATCAAAATAACTGATGGAAAGATTATCAAATGTGGCCAATAAATATAAGTGCACAAACACTAGTGACAGATGGTATGCTGGAGTTACTTCAAGATGATTCAACATTGGTGGAATGAACAGATTGAAATCCAATTGATGGAATCATAAAGATCATAACAACCAAAACTGGTTTCCTATTGAGAGCAAGCTCTCTCTAGGAAATTTGTTTGAAATAAAAGAAAGGAGGGATAGCTTGAGCTAATATAGGGGTTAAGATAGGGTTTGTTGGTTTCTTTGATTTGAACAGATGATGTTTAAAGCAGAGGTCCCAAATCTGTGGGTCGTGGCACACTAGTGGGCTGTGGAAGGGTTTGCAACCAGGCCACGGAAATGATTGATGAGTGTATGCATGCATCCTCACTTGCACGAGCAGCAGGCAAGCATGCGCACTGCTCCATTTAAGTGAGCAGCAGGTGCTTGTGCATGATGCTCATGTAAATGGAGCTGTCTGCATGCACTTGCCAGCCTACCACAAAGCCGGAAATGTTGGGGAACTATGGTTTGAAGGACTCAGAAAAACTATTGGTGGATAATAAGCAATTCATGAGATTGGTCAAATACAGAGGAACAAGAGGAAGAAAAAAAGAATATGGGATGGGAAGATAGAAATCCAAGGGTCAAGGACGGTAGGGTGAAATTTAATGACTTTGTAATGCTTTCCTCAGGAGCAACTGAAGTAAAATAAACTCAATGACTGTAGCTAAATATCTAGGCATCCTCTGAGGAAAGGAATAACAATTTGAGGGAAAAACATGTAAGGTAGTCTGAATCTTATCTGAAAATAAATTATTTAAACAATTTGAAAATGGAGTCTAATTAGAGGAAGTGGTTTACTCAGTTACTGGTGCCAACACTATTCAAAACCCCTGAAAATCCGGTGGGGTACTTGTCACTGTGCCAGAATTATGGAATGATACAAAATCTGTATAGCTACATCCGGCAAAGTAAAATACGAAGCCAAAGCTGTTCTAAAACTCATTCTCCATATGAGAACTCCTGGGAGTACTGCCAACACCTCTCCAGACACTGAGACAGCAAGCATTGTGAACAAAAAAAGGCAGTAAGTCACAGACTTGTTGGGCCTGATCAAATAGAACAGCTTTTTAATCATGCCAGTGTAGCCAAAGCACATCTTGAGGCCTCCATAAACAGTTCAACAAGATCACTGGCAGACATCTGGAGATGTGCTGAGGAAAGCTCTTCTACCACCAGAGAGCTAAACATAGTTTCAGACATATTTGCAGTGTCTCTAGACTGAGTAAAGACAGACAACGTAACCGAAAGAGGACAAAGTACCATTGAACAGTACACAGAATAATGATCAGAGGTATCAGTTTCAGATACAAAATGAAATATTGAACCTAAACCTCTTGATAATATTATGTCAGGTGTTCCTCCTTTGTGGTAAGTATGCAGGATGGAGAGAATTGTCCAACTGTGAAGCTAAAAAGATTAACCAAGTGTTGTGAAAAAGCAGAAGTGTCAGAATGAATATTAGAATTACTAGCTAACAGCAGAGGACAATGTAGGACATCTAAAATATTGAGGTAGGCTAGAATTTCATCAAGGAGTCTGAGTGTGGGAAATTGAGTTTATCATGATATAGAGAAAAATACAGGAGTAATTATTTGAATCTAGGGAAGATTTAAATCCAGAATCAACCTTCATTGTCGAAATCTGTCAACCAGTTGTAATATCTACTGCTCATGAATTGTAATAATCTTTTAATCCTCATCTTATATAGTCTTGGTAGAGGGGAATCTTCGTCAAGTTGTGCCTACCTGAAGTATAGCTAGTTTTAACGAGAGAAAGCCCACTTTGTTAAAATCCCCAGTTCGTTTATCCCTGTTCTTATCTGTTTTCCTTGGGCCTCTTGCTCCCCCCTGCAATTCCTGGAAGATCATTACCATATCAAAACAAAAACAAAAAACCAAAACAACTCATACTATTGACCTCACCCCTTTCCTAAGAGGTCTGTAAGGGGCGTCCCTGTCCTATTGTTTCTTTTTTTTCTTATTCGTATCCATTTCATGTATTCATAACCATGTTTATACTAATACCTGTTATCTAATAATTGCTTGACAAAATAAAATAAATAAATAAAAAATAAAAATAGAGTAGGAGTAGATTGAAAGTTAGCTCCTGTTTCTTACTGTAGATAAATTAGCTGGAAAGTTTTGCATACAGGTGGTCCTCAACTTATGACCACAATTCAGCCCAAAATTTCAGTTGCTGAGTGAGACTGCTGTCAAATGAATTTTGCCCCATTTTACTACCTTTCTTGCTACAGTTGTTAAGTGAATCAATGCACTTGTTAAGTTAGTAACATGCTTGTTAAGTGAATCCAGCCTCCCCATTGACTTTGCTTATCCGAAAGTTGCAAAAGGTGATCACATGACCCTGGGACACTGCAATCATCATAAATAAGAGTCAGTTGCTAAGTACCTGAATTTTGATCACATGACCATGGGAATGCTTCAGCAGGTGTAAGTGTGAAAAATGGTCCTAAGTCACTTTTTTCAATGCTGTTGTAACTTTGAACAGTCACTAAATGAACTGTTGTAGCTTGAGGACTACCTGTTCTATGCTTCCGGCCTTATCAGTTAGACATAGAAGGACGAGGAATACAATATTTTAGTAATGCATCCAGGGGTGGGATTCCACCGGTATAAAAACCGGTTTGGTGTTCACACTCGCGCACTCCACATTTTAAAAGGGCAAGCCCATACTTACCTTCAACTGCAGCCTCTGTGAAGAAAACAACTGAGGAGTGGCCAATTGCTGTGCCGCATGAATCAGCTGTGCTCTAAACAAAGGCATAAAGCACAGGAAAAAGCAGGGGTGGGTGAGCAGGCCCACTTCCTTGTCGTAGCGAACTGGTTCAGAGCGAGTTGAACATGGGAACAAGGGGTTTGCCTGATCTGGTCCAAAATGGTAGAATCCCACCCCTGAATGTACCCACCTTCTGGGAGGGCTATCCTCTAGGAGGGATGTGAATAATTTACTTCTTGTTGCCCCATTGCTTGTTAAGGATCATGTGCTTCTTTTAAGTGTATACAGTTATGCTAAATTGTATATTAGGAGCTTTTGATTTGTGACTTGGGTCTTGAGAGCACTCCTTGACCCATATAGAATAAACAAGTTGTAATTGCCTGCCTTGTGGTACCTGATAACAATCCCAGCATTTGACTGAGCCAGTCCACAATTTAGCCAACATATCAAAGCAAAGCCTCACACAGGTTAGGTTAGACAGAGAGGCTTTAATTTGAATTCCTCTATTAAAAGGAGGCTAGAGTTCATTAAATAAATATTCTCTTCCAACTACTATTATTCTTTTGCAGTTCATCCATGAAAGTATCAGTTCATGCAAAGACATCTGTCCTAATACAATCTTGACAGTAGTAATAGATAAAAACAATTCTCTCCAGTCACTTTTTAATACTTCTATAACTCCCATGTCACCAAGTGGATTAACAGTCTCCTTAGACTTCCTGCTTCTATTTATTTAATAGTATTTAATAATTTCTTTATTGATGGTTCTAATGTTTTTGATATGTTCCTTAAATTCCCATATTTACAATTGCTACTGTTCTCTCTTCCTCTCCCACTCCCTCCCTCCCTCCCTCCCCGCACCCTTACTTCCATTTTCTGAAGGAAATATTCCCTGATGCTGTTTGTTAACTATGGTATTTGGTAGTATTTAATTTATGTATTTATTTACTCGATTTGCACAATTGCAACTCTGGGTAGCTGACATATGATAGGCCAGTGGTGGCTAACCTTTTTGGGCTCCTGTGCCAAAAATTGTGCACGTGCTTGCATGCTCCTGCTCATGTGCCAGCACCCAGAAGGCATTGCACGCCCCCCCCCCCCATGCCCCCTACATATGCACACGCAATCCCCACCCACCCACTTCCTGCCATCCCCTTACCTGCACTGCACCTCACAGCTGATTTTTGGCTGGTTTGAGGCCTTTTTCAGCCTCCCAGAGGCTTGAGGAAGGCTTCTGCAGGTTTGCAGGCCGAAAACTAGCCTCGTTTCATCACTTCTGGTATTTTCGTAAAAACAGGAAGTGATGAAATGGGGCTAGTTTTCGTCCTGAAAAGCCTGCAGAAGCCTTCCTCAAGCCTCTGGGAGGCCAAAAAAAAAAGGCCTAAAACTGGCTGAAAATCAGCTGTGAGGCACACACATGCGCAGTGAGGTAAGTTTGACTGCAGCTCACGTGCTGGCACAAATGGCTCTGTGTGCCACCTGTGGGATGCATGCCATAGGTTCACCATCACGGTGATAGGCTGTTTCGCACACCTCTTGCTCAATATATCCTTATTTTCTTCCTCTCTCTCATCTTATGTTATTAATGTATTATATGATCAGAGTTCAGACTGCAGAGGGAAAGAACAGTGCCAGTGAAATCTAAATACACATGTAAATAGCATTAAAATCACAGTGCAGAAAATTCATGTGGCTTTGAAACAGAGGTACAGAGAAAAAAATACCTGAAATAATAACCCAGTGTGGGTCCAGAAAATCAATACAACGGGAACAGCAGCATGATCATTTTCGTACCCCTTGGTACATGCATGTGACATCAACATGTGTACTTTGTTTGCCCTGCTATAATCACAATCTTGTTGTTTTTTGTCTCCTCTGGAAGATGCCACTGTGATAAACCACATTCATAAAGTTGCAGCCCTTAAGTCAAATTCTGTATTTTCAATTGATGTTTAGATAAAAGAACCCATTTGCAAAAATTCTGGAATAAAATACACAAGTGTACGTTCCTATTGATTCAAATATGTAAACAAAATTAGGAACTGGCTAGAGGAACACAAATATTTTCAAGTATGCCATCCATTTCAGATTTGGACCAAAGATTATATATTCAGATAATCTGTAGAGAAACATGACTTGAAACAAGTTTTTTTTTATAAATTAATATAGCCAATGTTGCCTAATACATTATGCTGACAATTTTTTTGCCTATTTGAGAACAGTGAAAGGAAAATGTAAGCCTCAAGATAGACATGAATCAAAATAATAATTATTATGGATTTCAGCTAACTTCACAGGACCGGTATATCTCTTGAGGCTTAATTAATTTGGAATAACTATATGTTTAATAGTCTTCATCATTAGCATAAATCAGAATTACGCTCTGAAAGGAAAGAAAAACCCACTCTTTTAGTCCTATTAATAAACATAATTCAATTATATTGAATAGAAAGTCAATCATATTAGCAGATTTTAGCAATAATTGCCCCATGACATATAGCATTTCTTGAGCCCAGGGCAAAGAAAAATTCAAATAGAATTGAGGATTACAAGCTTCAGAGTCTAGTTTGATTGATATAATGAGATATATTGGATAACATAAATGGAATAAATTATAATACTTCAAGACAAATGGAGGGACTAGCCTCAAACAATGAAATACAATCTTTCCAGTAGCTCAGAAATACAATTTTCAGACAAAATGGAAAGTTTTATGGGAAGTCAACATTAAACTATTCAAGGCATCTTTTAGATTTAAATCCAACATAATTTTTTAAAAATAATGTTGAAGTTCTTTGACTTCTCTCTGTATTATCCTCTGAATCGAATTGACTCCTGAATTATTAAGCATAAATATTACTGTGGATCAGTGATAAGGAATTTGAGACCCCGAGTTGGAATTCTCAGCATTCATTCGAGGTAGCTGTGCTGCTGGAAGCTCTGGTTCAACATATTTTTGAAGTGGGTTTTAATGTACAGGTAGTCCTTGACTTATGACCACAATTGAGCCCAAAATTTCTGTTGCTAAGTGAAGCTCTCCCAACTGTGGATGTGGTTAGTAGTATTAAGTTTCTGGGAGTGTAGCTAATGAGTAGGTTAGCTTGGTTGCTCAACAGTGAAACACTGGGGAAGTGGACACAACAGTAACTTTTGTGCCCATCTTCCTTCCCTTGTCCTTACCACTTTTTATGTAAGAACAATTAAAAGCATCCTGTCACATTATTATTTTATTTGGAATATTACTGCTTCTGACAGGAAGGCTGTGCAGAGAGTGGTAAGAATGGTAGAAAAGACTTTTGTAAGTTCACTTCAGTGGTGGGATTCAAAAATTTGTACTACCAGTTCTGTGGGCATGGCTTGGTGGGCGTGGCTTGGTGGGCATGGCAGGGGAAGGATACTGCAAAATCTCCATTCCCTCCTCACCTCCACTAGCCTGCTTTCCAGCTCTGTTCTCCTGTGCAGGGCAACAAAAGAAGACCCAGCTGATCAGTCGGGATTCGGGAGGCAGAGAATAGATGGGGTGGGGCCAGTCAGAGGTTGTATTTGAGAGTTCTTCGAACTACTGAAAATTTCTCTAGAACTGGTCAGAACCTGCTGAATACCACCTCTGGTTCACTTCCTTATCTCCACAGCATGGCATATAAATGTTGGCAAGGTTCTATAGTATTGTCAGGGACTTTATACATCCTCTCCATGACCAGTTTTCATTGATACCTTCTGGGAGGAGGTTTCATGGTATCTGAAGTAGAACAATTAGATTCTGTAACAGCTTTGTTTCATATAGTATTGGTCTTGTTAACTCTTTAAGACCCTTTTTTCCACTATATATTCAAAATGGATTAATTATAGGTTTCAGTGTCATTTTTTTTTATAACTTGGCATTTTTGATCCTGCTGCTGTGATTACATTGTTATTGTTATCCTTGGGTTGATGTCATTGTTCGATGGTGGCATTCCTTCTTTTGAGGGCGGGGCATCAGAATTCATTTTAATGTGTCCCATTGTGTATACAGATAAATGACAATAAAGTAGAAAGATTACATTGTCTTGTCTGGTCTTGTCTCATTTCACCTTACCTCATCTTACCTTAAGCATCTCCTAAGGGTGGTTCAATAATTCTGGAGAAAGATGCATCTGTTTGTAAAGATTGAAGAGAGAATTTAAGCTTCAGCTTTCTTGCTTTCAGAAGCATCTTTTGAAGATTCAGCCTAAAGTATTGATCAGTCTTACCTGACACACTTGAGTTGACTCCACCTGCAAGCTTGTGATGAGAATAATATTTATTGTGCTGTAATCATCCTATGAGTTTTGATCTCATGATGATGATGAAGAAGAAGAAGAAGAAGAAGAAGAAGAAGAAGAAGAAGAAGAAGAAGAAGAAGAAGAAGAAGAAGAAGAAGAAGAAGAAGAAGAAGAAGAAGAAGAAGAAGAAGAAGAAGAAGAGGAGGAGGAGGAGGGAGGAGGAGGAGGAGGAGGAGGAGGAGGAGGAGGAGGAGGAGGAGGAGGAGGAGGAGGAGGAGAAGGAGGAGGAGGAGGAGGAGGAGGAGGAGAAGAAGAAGAAGAAGAAGAAGAAGAAGAAGAAGAAGAAGAAGAAGAAGAAGAAGAAGAAGAAGAAGAAGAAGAAGAAGAAGAAGAAGAAGAAGAAGAAGAAGAAGAAGAAGACTTAAAATTTGTTATATCTGCCCAAACCCAATGGACTTTCTTGAGAATAATTGCTAAGAATCCTTGTAGCTCTCTCTGTCATTAAATGACTTCATTAGTCCTGATGGTAATTCTACCTCACTTTATACAGCCACAAAAATCTGTCTAAAAGAGCCCAGTTTCAATCAATGTTGATGTCATTGCCCATCAAAAAAGCACTCTGCTGAAAAACAATATGGTTAATTGTAAGGAATTTAAAAGTCTGCATAAATTCTTTTGCAGTTTTTAACAGGAAACTTTATATGGACTTTTGTTGAAAGAAGAAAAAAACAGATTAATAACTTCAGATTTGGGGATTAAAAAGGGATGAGGAGAATGGGGAAAAGATCAAGCTGATAGTAACTCAACAGAGAGAAGGGCAAAAGGAATAATTGTATGTTTTCTTTTTTGATTCCTTTCCTTTTTCTTGCTTTCTATTTTTTGTTTTGTATATTTTTTACTATACTGAAAAAGTCTAAAAATATATTTTAAAATATGAATATTGCAATCCTTCTTCTGCTTTGATCAACCATACCCAAGCATAAAGATATACTAATTCATTATCTTCCCCAATTCCAATTTGTTTCTTTCTCATATAGAATAGTATTTTGCACCCTTTGGAAGTGAGATGCAGGCTATTAACTATAAAATATAAAACACTCATTCTCATACAGCTGCACACCTCTGATTTCTTCTGTGAAGGAATCATGAAGTTAAGTACTAAGCTGAGACCAAAGAAAGGCATCTACTAATGAAAGTTTCAAAATTATGTTGTCTTTTGAAATGAGAAAATGGTATACATGCTAGTGATTTTGACTAGTAGGTATTGTTGTCTTCCTTTAAATAAAATATAAATTAAACAATAGCTTTTAGATAAAAGGAACATTACTGTATTGTGCAGCATAATAAACCTACAGAAATAAGATACTTTCAGAGACTTTAATAATTCTATAGGAAGTCAACTATAGATGAATGAAAGCATCCTACTAAACATGGACAGAATTAGATTGCCATGGTTGAAAACCCATGGTTGACTTTCACAAAACAAAATGTCAGGGATAAGGATTATCCATTCTAATCCTTAGAGAAGCACTGAACAGGATTTGAGATTTAATTATTTATTTGTCTTTTTTTTTTATAGCCAAACATCTCACCAGAAGCAAAGAAAAGATGCAAAATAATTTTTTTTTTAAAAAGGTCAGGTATTTTATATACAGCATTTTTTTAAGGTAACTGATCTGATTTGAACATCTTAGGTGGACCAGAATGCAGATAGCTTCTTTTTTTATATTTCTCTAAGTGTCATGTTGAATTTCTGGGCAAAAAAGACAGAAAAATATATTTTACTTATTCTCCGTGCAAAAATGTATAATCGTGGCTTTCATTGCAGCTGAAAATTTGAATTTATTTTTTTAAAAATCATCAAATTAAATATTGTAATGACAGGCTATAAGGTAGAAATGAGATTTGAATGAGATTCAAAATCCAATCTTATTGGAAGATCAACTGTTGAAGAAATATGGAAATGTCTTCCTCATATATAGCTTCTCCTCTTAAGTTTTCAAGGCTGTTTTTTTTTTTTTTCCATTTTCATAAATGATGCTACTTTTATACATTGCAGTATATTTTAGTTACTAAGAAAAAAACACAGGGTCTTTGTTCCACTTATTTGTATGACATATGTCCTTGATAACAATTCCATGATCTATGTCAGGGGTGTCAAACTTAAGGTGCAGGGACCAGATCCCGCCCACAAGGTACTTAGATCTGGCCCACAGGACTGCCCTGGAAAAAGCAAAGGACCGGCCCACAGTGCCTCTGCCAGTGAACATTGGAGCTCGTGCAGCCTGCCTGAGTTCTATTTTCGCTGGCAGGAAGCCATTGCAGCTGAAAACGGTGCTCAGGAAGGCTGCTCACAGCTCTCCTGAGCTCTGTTTTCACTGGCAGAGTGTTGAAGGAGGCTGTTGCATCTGAAAACAGAGCTTGGTATCCCGTTTTCACTGGCAGAGTGCTTGGGCCACCACAGGTGCCACTGACATAAGTGATGTTGAGCTGGCCATGCCCACCCCGGTCTCCCAAGATCAAACACAACCCTGATGCCCTCAATGAAATTGAGTTTGACACCCTGATCTATGTCAATGCTTCAGTATTTCAATTTATTTATTGATTTTTTGATTTGTCAATTGCTTACAGGATAATAGGTATAAATATATACATAGTTATAAATACATGAAATAGGTACATATAAGAAAAATAAAAGAAACAATAGAACAGGGATGGTAGGCATGTTGGTGCACTTATGGATGACCCCTACAGACCTCTTAGGAAAGGGGTGAGGTCAATAGTAGACAGTCTAAGATTAAAGTTTTGGGGGTTTGGAGAAGAAACCACAGAGTCAGGTATACAGAGTCAGAGTCCAGAGATACCATAAATTTTAGTTTTAGGAGTAATTTATCGTGTACCACTGAATCAAAGGCTTTACAGAAGTCTATGTAGATTGGTAGTTTTTTTGCTTTGACTGAGTTGTGTAGTCCATATGTTTTTGCAGTGTAAGAGTTGCAGATTACAGGATAGTTTTTTTCTGAAACCAAATTGTTTATTAGAGAGTAGGTTGTTTGTCTCTAAGTGGAGGATAATGGATTGGTTAATAATTGATTCTATGACTTTACAGGTGACGCAGCATAAGGAGATTGGTCTGTAATTTTCAATTAGGCTGGGGTCTCCCTTTTTGAAGATGGGGATGACCGTGGCTTGTGACCATAGGTTAGGCAAGGAGCTGGTCCTGAAAGATTTTTCAAAGATTATGCTTAGAGGTTCTGCTATGGCAGTGGATAGCTTTTTAAAGAAGTAGGCACATATTCCATTCGGTCCAATAGATCGAGATGGTTTTAGATTGTGTAGTGCTTTTTCAACATTATCTTCTGTAAAATCGATATGTATTAGATCATTGTAGTTTTCTGTGGTTCGGTTAGGAAATACTGAGCATGATACATTGCTGTTTACAAATGCAGAGCCAAAGAATGTGTTAAAGATGTTAGCTTTTTTTTATTTAAGTTTTATTGGTTTTTAAAAACAAACATAAACAAACAAAACATAAAAACATCAAGCCATCTTCCATATGTATACATACAGTGTGCAGGTTGGTTTACAAATTGTTTTGTGCTTCCATTTTGTAGTCTTCAATTACAATTATATTGCATATAATCTCATATTTTCAATCAAAAATTAAATACCTTAGTATCATTATTAATCAATCATTTGACTATACTTTTATTCATTCATGTTTTACAAGATAATCATAATTTACTTAGTTTGTTTTATAACAGTTCATATTATCATCCCAAATCTATCCTAAAATCATTTTGTAGATATAATAAGAAAGAAATACATCTTTATATATTTATTATTTTCTAAGAGTCTACATATTTCATTACTGTATTTTATTGTCTAACCATTGATAGAATAGATCCCAAATTTTATAAAATTGTTTATCATCTTGTTCTCTAATTTCAAATGTCAATCTACTCATTTCAGTACATTCGAATATTTTCTTAATGATTTCCTCCTGTGATGGTGTTTTCTCATTTTTCCAGTTTTTAGCAAATACAATCCTAGGCGCTGTTAATACATTTACAATCAGATACTTCAAGTCTTTACTATATATTTCAGGTAAAATTCCCAATAAAAATATCTCTGGTTTCAAGTCTATATGTTTTTTTGTCATTTTTTCCAACCACATGTGGATTTTAGTCCAGTATATTTTAGCATCCGCACAAGTCCACCCCATATGGTAATATGAGCCAAGTGTCTGATGACATTTCCAACATTTTTCGGATTTATTCTTGAACATTCTTGCTATTCTTGTCAGGGGAAAATGCCACCTGTAAAACATCTTATACAAATTTTCTTTATATGCTGTTGACATTGTCATTTTATAATTTTGAGACCACAATTTTTGCCATTTCTCTAAATCAATCCCATATCCAAAATTCTTCCCCCAAGCAATCATAGTTTCTTTAACTTGTTCTTCTTCTAATTTAATTTCTAATAAATATCCATACAATTTTTTAATCACCTTTTCATCAATACCTGCCAAAATCTTATCTAAATCAGTCAATTTATCATCATTTTAGAATCTTTATCATACCTTGAATGTATTTGCGCAATCAGTATTCTCTTCTCATCTCTCTCACTCTTCTGGGTATTTGTTTCAAAACCACAATCTCCTTGTCTTTATATTTCAATGTTTTCTCTTTTGCCACTTGCAATATTTGCGTTTTAATGGCTTTCTTTGTAAATCTAATGTGAACTTCTCTTGGTAAGCTATTTCTCATCGCATATCTTGTGAAAACTCGATAAAGCTCATCTATTCCATCCATCATCTTCTCTTCAGTTATTTCCAAAGCTTCAGTCAGTATTTCTATCATTATCTCAGCTAAGTTTTGTCCTTTTTCTTCCTCTACGTTTTGGAATCTAAGATAGAATTCTGATCTATCCATCTCCCATCTCAACATTCCACTTTTATCCAGTTCAACCACCGTTAATATATTATCAATATCTCCAATCTTCTTGTCTCTTTGTTTATCATCTTCTTCAATTTTTTGGAATCTCTCATCATACTTCAACATCATTTGTTGGATGTTCTCCACTTTTTCATCAGTTTTCCCTGTTCTTGTTCAATGTTCTCTATTCTCTTTTCAATATTCTCTGATCTTGCTTGAATATTTTGAATTCCTTGCATAATCATCTGCAGAGTCACTTTTTCTTGTTCTTTTTCTTGCTTTAACATTGTCTGTATTGAATGTTGTCCTCCAAATGGTGGAGAGGAGGAAATAGAAGTTGAAGAACCAGAAGCTGTTAGTTTCCTACTCATTTTAAGCAATTCAAAATCTTCAGGTTCTTCTAAACCTTAATCCAATTGTGAAATAACCAATTGTAGTTTGAAGTAAAAATTGTAGAAAAAGGAAGCCAAATAGTAATGATAAAAAAAGAAGAAGAAAAAAAGAAAACGAAAAAGAGGACAAAATTTCTTCAGGTTCTTGTATACCTTAATCCAATCAGTGGTTAGATGCAGAAAAAGGCTTGGGAAAAAAAAGGAAAGGAAAAATTCTTCAGGTTCTTCAACACCTTAATCCAATTGAGAGGTCTCAAATAGAAAAGAGTACATAAAAATAAACCAGAAAGGTAGATGAAAAAACAAAAATACCAGGAAAGGAGGAAAAAAAGGCTATTCCCTTAAAAAAAAGGAAACATTAATACTAAAGCTTTCCCTTTAAGATAAAAAGCAAGCGTAGAGATTGGACTTCCAAAGGAAAAAAAAGAAAAACAAAGACAAGCTCCAACAAAGCCAAAGATCCCAATAGCTATTGCAAAAAGAAAAAAAGATAAAATGAAATAAAACAAAGCTAGTGAGGAGGATAGCACAACTTAGAAAAAGTAAAAAGAGCACACTGCACTTTGTTTAATTATCCAAGGCTCTTATTATAACTCTCTTCTCCAAAAACATATCACCTTTTTCCCCCCCTAGGTTTCAACACCAGACTCCAGCTGTTGATAGAAACCCAGAAGAGCACCTGCAATAATACTCTCCCATGCTCTTCCCTCTATCTTATCAAACAAGCAGTGTCCTTGAAAAAAAGTCTCAATTCTTTCTCAGCTTTGTCTGGTCAAAGGAAAAGTAGAGTATTTCCAAGCCTCTAGTTAGCAGTGTTACAACGTTTCTTTAGCTTTCACTTTCCCCCTCCTTTTCCGGCAGAGTATAATAAGAATTAGTTAAAAAAGGAAGAAAATATTTAAAAAAAAAAGACTAAAAGGGAGTCTCTGGCTTAATATATTATAAAATTAAAAAGGGGAAAGAAAAGAGTAGATTAAAAAAAGAAAAGGAAAAAACCAGTCCAGTTTCGAAATATAGGATCATCAGCAATAAGAAAAAAAATTAAAAATATTACTTTGACATTCCTGTTTAAAATCGCCACTTATTCACTTCTGTCAAAAAACTTTTACAGATTCTTTCTTTCCCTTAGGGTGTCCTCTCAAATCTTTAAATAGAAAAATCCTCACCAAACCGGCACACTTTCTCTTTCATTCTCTTTCATTTCGGAGCTGTCCCAACTTCAGCAGCTTTAATGGCTGCCTCTTTGCCGCTGGCAAAAAGAGCTTCTCCTGGATCTACCAGGGACTTTGCGATATCCCTGGGATCGACAGGATTCACTCTTTACATTCACCGTCTCTTTGGGACAGTTTAGATCCACTTGGACCATCCAGGAGCAAAGATATCGGCAGCGATCTCAGACCTCCAAGATCGCATGCCGTATCGTCACGATGCCAGCTTTGCCCTCCAAAGATGTTGGCTTTAATGGTGTTGTGGTTGCAGTCTTTACCATTAGGTCCTATCAGGGGTGGGATGGACCTTCAGTCTTTTAGTTTGTTGTTTACAAAATTGTAAAAAGCACAGGTGGAATTGGTGCGTAGAAGGTTTTCCTCTTGTTTAATGTGATAATTGGTGCATTCAGTCTTTATCTGGTGGCATAAATTTTTGTATTTTGAAGTTGGCAATGTGACCAGATTTGTTTTTCTGTCAGAGTGATCTCTTTTTGGATTGAAGTTTCCTTATTGTTATGGGTAATCTGTTTTTTGGGAGGGAGGGGAGTTGTTATTGGTACATATAGTTTGATGACTCTTTTGACTTCAAGTAAAAATATGTTGTAATGGTCTTCAACAGTATTGCATCCAGTGAATAGAGATTGCCAATCAAGGGATGAGAGATCGTTGTCTATAAGATCATAGTTGCCTTTTTTTAAAGTTATAATTGCGGATTACGTCATTGTGATGATTTTTGTGTGGGCGTATGTTGAGACAAAAGTCAGTCATATTGTGATCACTGTTGGAAAAGGGTCCTTTAGTTTGTATTCCGTAAATTAAATTCAAACTATTTCAGAAGATGAGATCAAGGCAGTTGTTTTGTCTAGTATTGTTGATTACTAGTTGTTCCAGTCCCAGATTTGTAACAGCATTGTAGAAGGTTGCATGTATGGGTTCAGTTGTACATTCATTTAGGGTCCAGTTAATATGAGGTAGATTGAAGTCACCAAGAAAGATAAAAGCGTGTGAGCAGGATGTTGCCCATGTTAGTAGTGAATTTAGCTTGTTTAATGTTCAATGTCATAATCAGGTGCTCTGTAACATAGTAAGAATCAAAATGTGATGTTTAAGGACAGTTCACAGATGGTCTCAGGAAGAGCAAGGTCCTGAGTAACTTGGATGTTTTTTTTGAGATGTAAGGACTTTTTATAGAAGATAGCAACACCACCTCCTCTATGAATTTCATGATCTGATCAGTAAACATGATAGTCTCTTACTGTAGTAATGGAGTCAGGGAGAAATGAATTGAGCCATGTTTCACAGACAAATATGATGTTGAATATAGCCATATTTAGTAAGAGGAGAAATTCAGGTATTTTATTCACAAGGCTTCTTGCATTGAGTAGCTTGCAATTAAGGCCAGCTGTAGTTGTAGTTGGAACTGAGGTAGTTAGTTTGTCTCTTCCTCTTCCTTTTTCTCTCCTTTTCCATCTGCAGAAACAGAATCTAATTTGGTGGCCAAGCTTGTAGTTTCAATATTGTGATGTTGAAGTACTATTTTACCATTCAGGTAAAATAACCATTAGTAACCATTATGCATTTTGATTTTGCCTAACCTCAAATATTGTTCCCCTTCTCTGCAACTGTATGCAAATAGTACTTCAATTTATCTCCCCCCTCCCCAATATCCCTTTGTTTTATTTTCTCTCAAACTTGCTCAGATAAAGGAAGTTTGGTCATATTAAGAATTCTATATTCCTCAATGCTATAAGGAACAGAAATATAACAAAGATCACACACACACACACACACCAAAAAGAAACCACTACTGAAAATACTGCTCGTTGAATGATTTATGAATGTATTCTCAGTCATCTAGGATAGATTGCTGCTTTAGTTTTTGAGATTCAGTGAAAAACAAAAGTCATTTTCCCATCAGTTTCAAAATCCTTATAAGCTTTGGGAACAACCTGCTGTATTCCCATAGATTGTCATAACTACTGGAAATAAATATTTCTTTATACAGCAAAACCAGAGGATTTATAGGAATCATTCTCTATTATTCTGAATTATTGACACTAAGATAAGCTGATATGACACTAAGTCAAAATGTACATGAAGCTAATGAGTTAAATTAAGTAACTAACTAATTAATTTAATTAATTAGTCCAAAGCATTCAGACAAGATGTTTAATCAGAATTTAGTGATATGAGACTAAGCTGTTGTGAGTCTACTACACTATACTCCTCCTTTTTCATCTTCCTCCAAAACAGCCACTAAGTTTTCTGTTTCATTTTTGATCGATTAAAACCTGTTTTCATATGAAAATTAAATATTTGTGTCTGGCTTTAACAAAAGTTAACAAAAACAGTTGAACTTCGAACCATAGTTAACTTACGACATGTAATAGTGTAAATTAATTTTGGATTGATTTGGGACTATATCAACAGCGGAATCCTACCTGTTCCACTACAAGTTTGGTGATTGTGCATGTACAGCTTTCCAAACATCAGCTGAGGCCTGCAGCGCCAATCAGCTGAAATAATAAAGAAGAGAAAAGCGCAGGGGTGAGTGGGAGGGCCCGATCTTGCACTTTTCTCTTCTTTCTCCTCTCAGCTGATCGTCTGAGGCTTTTTTTTACTACCAGTTCAGCTGAACTGGGCCGAACCGGTATCATACCACCACTGAACTATATTATGTAGAGCAGAGTAACTTGTAGAATTTTAGAGAATCTGTTCCATATTAGCAGGCTTGAAACCCTGCATTCCTATTGGTCCACAAAGACCGCTACGTGATTGGACAGCCAGGACGGCTGTGATTGGTTCGCTAGGAGTCTACCGCGATTGGATGAAACCAATCGCAGGAAACTCAAAGCAATGTCATTGGCCGCCTAGCCGCGGCGAGCTCTATAAGAAGAGCCGCCGCGAGCGCTGTTTTTTACTCAGAACTAGCCTGTTAAATAAAGAGCTGTTGTTCACTTAATCTGAGTCTCTCGTCTCTATGAGTCCGACCTCCCGAACTTAACAGAATCATTCTTATTTTTAATATTATCTTATTTTTTGTCTTTCTGGTCATTTTATCCCCTTATTTTACTGCATTTTATGTTATTGCTTTCATATTAATATGCTGAGTGGATCTTTGTTTATAGTAAAGTAAAATTTTCTGTTCCCTTGATGTGGCTTATAGACAAAGTTAGCCTAAGAATTATGCAATATGTGTTCCTTGGGCAATATTTTTAAAAGATGTTTGACAAATTCATATGTTATCATTATTAAATATATAATAGATTGTGATTTACAGAAAAATGTTTACCATATACAGCAGTCTATCAGCGAGCACTCCATCTTAAACCTACTGATACAATCAAGAAGACATTTTCACTCAGCACAGGACAAGAAAGGTAAATAACAAAACAACAAACAAATAACAAAAAGAGAAAGAAAGAGAGAGGATTTGGGTTTTTACATTATTATTCAGAGGGGAAACAAAAAGGGAATGGAATTAAAAGGAAGAATGAAAAAGCTAAAGAATTACAGTTACTCTGAACACAGAAACACTGCTGTATTTTGGACAATAGATTAAAATTAAACAAGGCTGTGGATAAAAGGATATGGAAATAAGGGATCACACAAATAAGTACAAACCAGAATTTAAAAAGAGTAGCAGAGCTCATGTAAACCTCTCTCTTTTTCTTTCTGAACAAACCTGTGTTCACAAATGGTAACAGAGTAGTGAAACACAAATAGATGGAATATATTTTGTGCGAATGTAGAATGCCAGTGATCCTAACTACTCATACAAACTAATGGAAATAGAGTTAGCAATGGATGATTAGGAAAGAGATCCTGAAGTAATGGCAAACACTTTAATGTATGTATCTGCTCTTAAAAAAGGTCAATATCATTAGGGATAATAAAAAATGTTATTGAAAATAGCAATAGCACTTAGACTTATAGTGCTTTACAGCCCTCTCTAAGCAGTTTACAGAGTCAGCATATTGCCCCCAACAATCTGCATCCTCATTTTATTGACCTTAGATGGATGGAAGACTGAGTCAACTTTGAGCCACTCAAAATTGAACTGCTGGAGTGAACAGTGAGCTAGTCTGCAGTACTGTATTCTAACCACTGTGCAACCATGGCTGATAGAGACACCAATATCATAATGCCCTTATATAAACCAATGGTGCAGCAGCATCAGGAATATTGTTTGCAGTTCTGGTCACCAAACTTTGAGAAGGACATAGTGGAACTAGACAAGATACAGAGGAGAATAACTAAGAGGATCAAGGGCTGGAGCAACTTCCTTGTGTGAAAAGTTTGTGACATTTGGAAATAAGGCACATACACATGATCAAGGTATACAAAATTATGTGTGGTATAGATAAAGTGAACAAGCAGAAACTATTTCCCCCTTCCCAAAAATTCTACAATCCGATGTATTGCAAGAATTGTTACAGGCAAAAGGAAATATTTTTTACACAATATTTAATTAAACTTTGGAATTTGCTACACAAAATGTGGGGCTGGCTTCCAGCTTATCTGGCTTCAAAAAAGAGTTGGACCAATTCATGGTTGTCATGGGGATTTAGTGGTTATTAGCCTTAATCATAGAGTGACTGCCTCTGAAGGTCATCTACTAGGAGACTGGTAGACTTCCTTGTGCAATTGGCTATTGTGAAAACAGACTAGTGGACTAGATTGGCCAGAGGTCCAATCCAATGGATGCTGTTTTTAAATAACATTTCTCCAAGTTCTCTGGTAGGTAGAATTTGTAGAAGTGGTAAAACAAATTGGTCAGCTATTCACATTTACATTTGAAATATTCTCAAACATTCCCACCACACTTGAGCTTTGTCCATAGGCCTATCAAAACAGCTTTTAGATGACTCTAAAATGATTCATAGATGCCTGATATGATTTGATGCTTCACACCTATCCAAAGATTCTCATTAAAAAGATGACTTGACTAAATCTTTTTTAAAACAACTCATTTTTCCTCCAAACCTTCATACAGCTATAATATTTTGGAATGTTAAGAACTTGAGTGCACCCGTTTCTGCTGGTTACAAACCTATCTTCCTTCTCTTTTTGGAAACACATTCTACTCAAAATGTTGAAATGTAAATTATTATATTCTTTGGAAGGTAGAAAGAAAGGATTTAAAAGCCAGGTAAATTACACTGCATGTCACCTGTAAATCAGCCATTTGGTACACAGTCATATAACTTTATTATCCTGCCAGAAGGTGATTTTGCTCTTTTCAGTACTGCAGAAACTGTTGGATGAGAAGTGAAGCATTTTCAAAGGAAAACAACAAGGAAGCCAAGTTGTCTTTTGAGAGATAGTTTGGGAGGGGGGGGAGAGAGAGAGAGAGAGAGAGAGAGAGAGAGAGAGAGAGGAGAGGGAGGGAGGGAGGGAGGGAGGGAGGGAGGAGGGAGGGAGGGAGGGAGGGAGGGAGGAAAAACATCTTTGTTCTTCCATGTTCATTTTTTGTTCTCTAAATCAGAATACTTGCTTTTCAAGGTACAGGATAGATGGAGTCCACCACAATTATGTGTAGATTCATTACAAATTTATGAGTACTGTAGTACCTATCATATCTGATACTTGGGAGATGCTAGGATTCAACTACAGAACATTTTTAATTTATTTTATTTATTCATTTGATTTGTCAGTCGCTTACAAGATAACAGGTATAAGCATAAACATGAGTAAAAATACAGGAAATAAGTATGATTAAATGGGGACAGGGATGGGAAGCACGATGGTGCAACTTATGCACGCCCCTTACAGACCTCTTAGGAATGGGGTGAGGTCAATAGTGGATAGTTTGAGGTTAAAGGAGTGGGGGTTAGAGGATGTAACAACAGAGTCAGGTAGTGCATTCCAGGCATTGACCACTCTGTTGCTGAAGTCGTACTTTCTGCAATCGAGTTTGAAGCGGTTTACATTGAGTTTGTATCTGTTGTGTGCTCTTATATTGTTATGGATGGAGCTGAAGTAGTAATTGACTGGTAGGACATTATAGCAGATAATTTTGTGTGCTATGCTTAAGTCTAACCATAGGTGGCATAGTTCAAGGTTGTCCAAGCCCCAAATCTCAAGCCTGGTGATATAGGGTATTCTGTTGCGAGCAGAGGAGTGTAGTACTCTTCTAGTGAAATACTTCTGGACTCGCTCAGTTGTATTAATGTCCGATATACAGTGCAGATTCCAGACAGATGAGCTGTATTCGAGTATTGGTCTAGCAAAAGTTTTGTATGCTCTAGTTAGCAATTTGATATTTCTGGAGGAAAAGCTTCATAAGATTAGATTTACAACTTTTAGTGCCTTTTTGGCAATGCTGTTACAGTGAGCTCTGGCACTTAGGTCATTTGATGTGAGAACTCCAAGGTCCTTGACAGAGTGAGGATCATCAACGAGGTCATATCCATCTAGTTTGTGTTTGGTGTACTGATTTTTTTTACCGATGTGTATGACAGAGCATTTGTTGGTCAAGGTTTGGAGTTGCCAATTGTTTGACCATTGAGACACATAATCAAGGTTGCTTTGAAAGACAGTAGCATTGTTGGTGGTGTTACATCATCAGCAAAGAGGATGCAGTTGCTTATAAGGTGATCGCAAAGATCATTTATATAGAGTATAAAGAGGGTAGTCCTAGAACTCTGCCTTGGGGGACACTGCAGTTAACTGGAGCAGGGTTTGATATACCACTCCCTATTTTTACTATTTGTTGCCTGTTTGACAGGAACGCAGTAATCCACTTATGAAGGGATCCAGAAATGCCATAAGAGTTTAGTTTTAACAATAGTTTGTCATGCACCACTGAATCAAAGGCTTTGCAGAAGTCTATGTAAATTGCGTCTATAGCTTTAGCTTTACTCTGGTCAAGTAGAGTAGTCCATATGTTTTTGCAGTGTAGGAGTTGAAGTTTGCAGGACAATTTTTTCCTGAAACCAAATTGTTTTTTGGAGAGTACGTTGTGTTATGATATGTACAGAATAACCCTTGAGTAACAAGGATATGCACATGGAAACATTTATGAAAATAGTTATGAATAATTATTCAGCCACACACAGCTACACTGAATTGAGTTAAAGTTTACTTTAAGAAATAGCACAGTCCAATAAACTGACCAGGTCATATACATTTAACAGTCCAAAGAATATCCAATTACAAAGGCTTCTTACCGGTTGCCTTTGTCATTTACAGTAAACAAAGATATCAAAGTATAAGCACATCTTAGATAGCAACAGAATGTCAGAGAAACAGAATGTCAGAGAGACAGCATGAGAGAGAACAAGACATGATCTCTAGCTCCCTCTTATGGCAACCTGCAATACAATCAACCAATCGGAGTATAGTATAAATCAATATAGTGATTTTGTCTTAAAGCTACAAACATATGTTGCTGGTTTATATATTGCCAACCCAACTAACTGGTGGACAGATTCCTAACAGGTTGTTTGACTCTAAGTGGAGGGTGATGAATTGGTTAATGATTGATTCCATGACTTTACACGTGATACAACACAGTGAGATTGGCCTGTAGTTTTCAACCAGGTTGGGGTCACATTTTTTGAAGATAGGGATTACCGTAGCTAAGGAACATAGGTTTGGTAAGGAGCTGGTTCTGAATGATATCTCATATATAATGCTTAGGGGTTTCGCTACGGCAGAGGAGAGCTTTTATAAGAAGTATGCACATAAACTATTGGGGCCAATAGATAGGGATGATTTTAGATTAAGTAGCACCTTTTCTGTGTTTAACCTGCAGTTCAGAGATTAAAAAAATAAATGGATCAAAATAGATTATTTTTATAGACTTTGGGCAGCAGCAACAGAATAAACCACTGTTACAAGAATATAAGACTGTTTCCTTTATGTTACATGACAATGATATCTCACTGGACTCTTCTAAACGTATATTCATTCATACAATAAATGCCATTGCAAAATCCAATCCCACCCATAAAAAACTTCGCTCAAGACCAGACTTATCCATACTGCAAAGAATCCACTCCTGTAAACTCCATGCAGAACTCAAAAACTGTCTAGACAATGGAGAAAAGGACCTCTATATTGACTACTGTGCTGACTGTATCAAAAGTAAGTCACAAAAACCCAAAACTCAGCATCCAACCTCAATTCAACCAATCCACCATTACCCAAGACAAGGTACGCACACCCCCAATTACCTCAATTCCAACTACAGCTGGCCTTAAACGCAAGCTACTCAATGCAAGAAGCCTTGTGAATAAAATACCTGAATTTCTCCTCTTACTAAATATGGCTAAATTTGACATCATATTTGTATGTGAAACATGGCTCAACGCATCTCTCCCTGTCTCCATTACCACAGAAAGAGCCTATCATGTTTACCGATCAGATCGTGAAATACATAGAGGAGGTGGTGTTGCTATCTTCTATAAAAAGTCCTTACATCTAAAAAACATCCAAGTTACCCAGGAGCTTGTTCTTCCTGAAACCATGGGCTGTGAACTGTCCTTAAACATCACATTTTGGTTCTTACTATGTTACAGAGCCCCCAATTATGACATCAAACAAGTTAACAAGCTAAATACACTACTAACATGGGCAGCATCCTGTCCACATGCTTTTATCTTTCTTGGTGACTTCAACCTAACTCATATTAACTGGACCTTTAACGAATGTACAACTGAACCCACACATGCAACCTTCTACAATGCTGTAACAAATCTGGGACTAGAACAACTAGTTACCAACAATACTAGACTTAATAACTGCCTTGATCTCATCTTCTGTAATAGTTTTAATTCAATTTACGGAATACAAACTAAAGAACCCTTTTCCAGCAGTGACCACAATATGATTGACGTTTGTCTCAACATACGCCCACACAAAAATCATCACAATGATGTAATCCCCAATTATAACTTCAAAAAAGGCAACTATGATCTTATAGACAACGATCTCTCATCCCTTGATTGGCAATCACTATTCACTGGATGCAATACTGTTGAAGACCATTACAACATATTTTTACTTGAAGTCAAAAGAGTCATCAAACTATATGTACCAACAACAACTCCAAAAACCAGAAAAAACAGATTACCCATAACAATAAGGAAGCTTCAATCCAAAAAGAAATCACTTTGGCAAAAAAACAAATCTGGTCACGTTGCCAACTTCAAAAGTTGATTCAAAAATTTATGCCACCAGATCAAAACTGAATGCACCAATTATTACATTAAACAAGAAGAAAACCTTCTATGCACCAATTCCACCCACGCTTTCTACAATTTTGTAAACAAACTAAAAGATTCAAGGTCCACCCCACCCCAAAAGGACCTAATGGTAAAGACTGCAATGATGACACATTAAAGCCAACCTCTTTAACACATTCTTTGGCTCTGTATTTGTAAACAGCAATGGATCATGCCCAGTATTTCCTAACCGAACCACAGAAAACTACAATGATCTAATACATATTGGTTTTACAGAAGATAATGTTGAAAAAGCACTATGCAATCTAAAACCATCTCTATCTATTGGACCGGACGGAATATGTGCCTACTTCTTTAAAAAGCTATCCACTGCCATAGCCAAACCTCTAAGCATAATCTTTGAAAAATCTTTCAGGACCAGCTCCTTGCCTAACCTATGGTCTCAAGCCACGGTCATCCCCATCTTCAAAAAGGGAGACCCCAGCCTAATTGAAAATTACAGACCAATCTCTTTATGCTGCATCACCTGTAAAGTCATGGAATCAATTATTAACCAATCCATTATCCTCCACTTAGAGACAAACAACCTACTCTCTAATAAATAATTTGGTTTCAGAAAAAAACTATCCTGTAATCTGCAACTCTTACACTGCAAAAAACATATGGACTACACAACTTGATCAGGGCAAAGCAATAGACACATTATACATAGACTTCTGTAAAGCCTTTGATTCAGTGGTACACGACAAACTACTCCTAAAACTAAAATCTTATGGTATGTCTGGACAACTGCATAACTGGATAGAAGCATTCCTGTCAAATAGAGAACAAATGGTCAAAACTGGGAGCGTCCTATCAAATTCTGTACCTGTCAACAGTGGTGTCCCCCAGGGAAGTATTCTAGGACCAATTCTCTTCATACTGTACATAAATGTCCTCTGTGATCATATTAAGAGCAACTGTGTTCTCTTCGATGATGTAAAGCTATTCAACACCACAGACAATACTGCTACCCTTCAAAAAGACCTCGACTATGTTTCAGAATGGTCAAACAAATGGCAACTTCAAATCTCAACAAATAAATGCTCTATCTTACATATTGGCAAAAAAAAATATCAGAAAATAAAATACAAGCTGAATAGTCAAGACCTTGTTGATGATCCAAACTCTGTCAAGGACCTTGGAGTTCTCATCTCTAATGATTTAAGTGCTGGAGCCCACTGTAACTACATAACCAAGAAGGCATTAAGAGTTGTTAACCTAATCCTAGGTAGCCTTTTCTCTGGTAATATCACACCACTAACGAGAGCATACAAAACATTTGCTAGACCAATACTTGAATACAGCTCATCAGTCTGGAACCCGCATTACGTATCTCATATTAACACAGTTGAGAAAGTCCAGAAATATTTCACAAGAAGAGTTCTCCACTCCACTACTTGTTGCAGAATACCTTATGCCACCAGACTTGAAATTCTTGACCTAGAAAACCTAGAACTACACCGCCTTCGGTCCGATCTAAGTATAGCATATAAAATTATACATTGCAATGTCCTACCTGTCAATGAATACTTCAGCTTCAACCATAACAATACAAGAGCACACAATAGATACAAACTCAAGGTAAACTGCACCAAACTTGATTACAGGAAATATGACTTCAGCAACAGAGTGGTCAATGTCTGGAATACTCTACCTGACTTTGTGGTTTCTTCCCCAAACTCCAAAAACATTAACCTTAGACTGTCTACTATTGACCTCACCCTTTTCCTAAGAAGTCTGTAGGGGCCGTGCATAAATGCACCAACATGCCTACCATCCCTGTCCTATTGTTTCTTTTTTATTTTTCTTATATGTATCCTTTTCATGTATCCATAACTATGTTTATACTTATACCTGTTATCTTAGAATTGCTTGACTAAATAAATAAATAAGTAAGTAAGTAAATAAATAAATAAATATTCTTGTTACAGAGTTTTCTGTTGAAATAATTATAGAATCAGTAAAGAGAATAGAGCATACTTGATCCAACTGTTTGACAAATCTCAAATCATTAAATCCCAAAGTGAAGTGACCAGAGAATACCTAGAAAAAGGTTCCATGTGGTTAGAAAGTAAATTTGTTAGTTATTTTTTCCCTTACCTCTGGAATATCCTGGCTATATAAATAGTTTTAGTTCTGATCCATATAGCTGGAATTCAATATGCCTTAGGCAATTACAAAATCATTCTGAAATGGCTCGCTTTATGATTTGGGACTTGACTAAACATGATAAACATCTTCATTGCATATCTATTTGAAGAAATGCCTTGCCTAACATTGAAAAATATAAATATAAACCCCCACTCCGGAAGGTTTTATAAGACTGCAAGGATATGCAAATCTTTCTTAAAATGTGTGTTCTCTCTCTATGTGTCTGTTTATTAAATCAACTCTTCCTGGTTTTCTTTTAAATTTAACCAACTGAACATTTGAATATTGTGCAAAGTCTCCAAATACAAAGTAGTTTATTCACCATCCTAATTATTTTTAAGCTGCTGATATATTTGAGTTTCCTAGATGTATCTAGAAACCAAAGATGCAAACATTTTGAGTTAATGCAACATAACCTCACATATAAATTCACTTAATTCATCAAACAATAGACTTTTCATCTGTTATCCCTGGGTTTACCAGGCAAGATTTGTTTTCCATGCTCTGTTTGGACCATACTGTAGAAAACACATGAAACTATTGTGGTTTTAATCTATTCTTCTTCATCTTTAATTGAAAGGACTTCATGAAGATGGTTTCTCTGTTTTTATGAGTGTTGTATATTTCAATGATAATTGTACTCTTGTCTTCACTGCTGATTAAGATGGGAAGGAGACGTCATAGGAATTCAGTGTACCTAAACACCACTAACTTCATCACCTGTCACAAATAATGAGGAATTGGTGGCATAATACACGTAGCAGCAATATCTCTGTTCCATTTGAGCACATCAAATAACCAGTATATGCAAAGAGGTCTGAGAACAACCTTGAGGAAGAGCCACAATCATGCCTTTGCCCTTGACCATGAGATCAAAAAGGACCCGTTTATAGAGATGTGAGAGAAATCAGTCCACATTTCAGTTTTCAGTTACTCTATTCATATGGTGTGAAACCTACATTTCAGGGGAAAATAGGAGTGACACACGTTAAAAAAAACCTGTGTAATTAAAAAAGTAGCCTAACCAAAGAAATAATATTTCAAGAATAATATTTCCAGAAATTTGGAGAGGAGGTAATTGACCTAGAAATGAACCAGAAAGAAGGAATTAAGGAAGGAAGATGAAAGAAAGAAGATGGATGAAAGGAAGAAAGAAAGAAAGAAAGAAAGAAAGAAAGAAAGAAAGAAAGAAAGAAAGAAAGGAAGGAAGGAAGGAAGGAAGGAAGGAAGGAAGGAAGGAAGGAAGGAAGGAAGGAAGGAAGGAAGGAGGTTAAACTTGATAGATTCACCATCCCTTCTAGTAGTTCTCTCATGACTGCTGCAGGGGTCATAAGATCTTTATAAAACTGAGTACCCTTCCATCCTTATTTCAGTTCACAGAGGAGATAGATTAATTTCCTATCCCTCTCCTTGAAGGCCCTCTCATATGAACATTCTGAAGCTAGCAGGGCTTATGTAGCTGCTTCCTCTTTTGAAAACCAAATGCCAAAGCTCCGTGCAATTTGAAAGTTGAATCCTTTCCTGGGGAATTGTTTCTGCAATGATTGCCAATGTTCTGCTTGAGAGCATTATGATCCAGCCTGAGTCTTTTGTTAGTTCCTTTCTGCTGCTAGTATCTCATGGACATTTGGTAAATTGCAGTTTCTGCCCCTCCCTCCCCGAAATACTGTGCCTTTTAACATTTGCAGAACAAATCTCTGCTGCTGCTGGAAGATAACTATATAAGGGATGAAGAGGAGATGTGGCACAAGCAACAGAAGGAATTAATAATCAATCCAAACAGCTGGAACTTACAGTGGGAGCTACAGCTATAATTAAGTTATAAGATAGCAAGCAATTTATTAAACATGATAAGGGTACAGCTAGCCATTATAAGCTGCAGAAACCCAGATGATTGCCAAATAACAGCAAAGATTCACTTGTAAGCACTTCTAAAGGCTTCATTTATTAACAAGCACAACAGCCCTGAAATAGTCATACACTGTCAAGAAATAAAATGTTATTCCTCGTGTCTTATCCTCAGAAGAAATAATCATTGCAAATCCAGGTTTTTTTTCGAGAACAACATGCTGAGGTAATTTCTTGACACACTTGAAAACTGCTGCTTTGGAATATTTGTTAAATGGAGTCATCTATGCTAAGATATAATCTCTTAAATCAGAGGCAACCCCAGAAGCATTAATACATAAATTGAGGCTCAGCAAGAATAATAATAAATAAAAAGGGTGGGGGCAGATAATCTACTTTGCAATGATACTGCAGCAATATTTAATACATATAACATTCCTGTGTGAAGTGTATAAGTTGGCAACTTAAATGTAAAAGCAATTTAGTTAACAAGTCACAAAATTGGGAAGGTAAAAAAAGGTCCTATGGGATGTAGATTCTACACACATGGAAAGATCCATTTAGAATGCATATTTTCAAATAGCAAAATATTGAGATTAATATGATACATGTTCAAGACAAGCTAGGAAAAGAATACTTAACCATCGGTCTCTTGAGATAACTTCTTAATGACAAAATGGAATCAAAATCTTGGAACCCGATTATGATGGTCTTGTAATATTTTTATCTTAAAGAACATTGAATAAATGTCATAGTTTTCCCTTCAATTTTCCATAACAGTTCTAATAAATTTAGAATATCTGTGACTACAAGGTAGCATTTATCATTACTCTCTAATTTGTCAGATTGTTCAGATTAATTTAGAACTAGCAATCAATTGTTCCATTTCTCTTTTTAGCAATCTACTTGCTCTGTTTCTCTTAAATTATTGGAAATAATAGCTTTCCCCAGGAAACCAAAAACTTTGGGTAAAAGACATGTGAAAACCAGCTGCCCTCTGTGCAGCATCCCTGAAGAAGGGAGAAGAAAGTGGATATCATCTATCATGAAATGTGTTTGTTTTTCAGTGTTTATTTTATTTATTGATGATGTTTGTAAACCATATTCTCAGTGTCTTCACTAGAAATATTACATCCATGTCCAAGATTCTCTTAAACCTAAGACTCAACATTTTGAGGACAGCTAGGGTTACATTTTTACACCTTTTGTATGGAACCAGGAATGCATAAGAAACTTGACAATCTCCTTGTAAATGTAATTGTGGGAATATCTGCTTGGACACAAAGTGTGAAGCTTCCCTTCTGCTTTGGTTGCTATAAAGAAATGATCAGGGTAGTATTTTATCTTATGGACCATGGGAAATTAACTTAAAATCAACCATTGCCATGTTGAGAAATAACATAATATTGATATTGGTGTAAATTGGGATAAAATCATGAACAATAATGGAATTGAAATGCTAAATAGCCAAACAAACAGGAGCCATCAGGAAGAACCCTACAAGTATCTGGGTACTGTATATTATAGTTGAATAACAGCAAGCATGGATGAGTTAAAATATGATTGGTAAAGAATACATCCAAAGAGCAAGAAAATTGCTAAAGACAAAATTGAATGGTGGAAATACCATCAAAGCCACCAATACCTGGGATCATACGTATGCTGGAATTAATACACTGCTGGAATTATTAACTGGAATATTCTGGAATTAATAGACTGCTGGAATTATTAACTGGACACAAGCTGAACTGGACAGTTTGGACTGAAAAACAAGAAAACTATTGTATGACTATTCATTATGCATTGTGTATTTGTACTGATATTGATAGATTATACCTGCCCTGTGGAATTGAAGGAAGAGGTTTACTTCAAATGAAACAAACTGTCAAAGAAGAATAGCATGCATTGACTGATTACGTAAAAGATAGCCAACAACGAGCATTGATGTATACTTAAAAATTGGAACTTATTAAATATATAGAAACAAACATGAATATCAAAAGAATGTAAAAAAAACATAAACAAAATGCTGGCAAGGAAAAAAATTAGAGAATCAATTTCTACAAACAGTCAAGGGGAAAGAGGATAAATATAAAACTTGGCAATGGCATATAACTGGAACATTTTTTTAGAAAAAGGAAAGAAAGAAAAGCAAAGGAAGGTTTGATTTTGGTTGGGCAACAGCAAGTCATTCAAACAAATGTAATCAGAACTGAAAAACTGAATGTTTCAAAGTTTAAATTGTGCAAAGAAGTGGGGAGGGTGAACCAAACACACAAGTAAATGATATACTCAGCTTGTGCAGGAAGATTGAGCAGATTATAAGCAACAATATAACACAGTTGCCAAAATGATTCACAGGAACATCTGTGAAAATTATCACTGTCAATAATGAAAAATTGATGGAACTTATAGTTGAAAAAGCTGTAAAAATGAGCAAGTTAAAATATTGTGGGATTTCTAAATATAAACTCAAAAAGTCTTGGCTCATAACACACCATATTTAATTATGGTTGAAAAGAAGAAAGTGCAGATAATTGATGTGGCAATACCAGGAGATAGTGGAAGAGAAGGCTAAGATGACAAAGTATCAATATCTAAAAATCAAAGCTGAAAGATAAATCAGCCTTAAGTGATCCCATTGGTTATTGGCACACTAGGTGATATATCCAAAAAATCTTGGACAACACTTAGAAAATCTACACATTAATTTCCATCTGTCAATTACAAAAGACCACACTGCTTGGATGCAAACATACTATGCTGATATATTACAATTTCCTGGGTTCTTGGGAAGAACTCAGTACATATGAAAGTTAACACCAGCTAAAGAACTGGCAGCTGTAATTTCACATTGAAGAGTATATAATAACAATAGCTTTTAATATGTCTAATAGAATATCTAATAGACTGTTCAACAGGAATTTATTACAATCATCCAGCTATTGGAGATGTAACTCATAACGCACAAACTTTTAATTCCCATATTCTTGTTACATTCTTATTGACATGAATAGGATTGCTCCTATGATTAGATCCACATTCTTTGCTTGGCCCATCACTGGTGCAGGCCATCCATCATTCCCTGAAGGCAGGGATGTTTGATTATATGTTTTCATTCTTGTTTTTCCATCAATGTTACACAACACTGGAATATCCCTGACAGGATTCCTCTCTGCTGAACTTCTGTCTCCACAGGATTTCACCAATTCGATTGTATCAACCAAGCAATCACCTAAACATGCATATTCTGTTTTCTATATAATGTGCCACTGACTGCTTAACTTTGTCTCCTTTTCTGTGGGAGCAGTGGTACTTGAGCTCTTTGGATCTAAAAGATGATGCTGTCTTCATAGGTTGGTACTTACACCATTTTTCTTCCCTTCTCCTATCTGGTTGACTTTTTCATCCAAGTAGTGTATGTTAAAACAAAGAACTTATAAGATGCAACTTCTGTGTCTTCTGGAGAATCACTCTGCAGCTTCTGCTCCCACTGGGAAAGTCCTCCTATTCTGGTCTCCTATTAAAGCAGGTCTTCTTCTCAGAGTGGAATTTTGCTTCTGCCCAGAAAAAAGATGAACCTAACAAGGAATAGGTGACAGCAACAGCAGCTTTTGTTTAGACCATGGACACATTCCTCTTCCTCCCTTCTGTATCCAGGACCTACTTTCCTCCCATCTTTCCCAATTTTTGTCTTTCTTCATATCTGCTTTTTGAAAATCCCACTGTGAAGAGGAGATTTATGACTTTGAGAAGTTCTGACATTATCTGACAATGAACTTTTACAATGGTTCATTGTCAATATTAAAGCAGAAAGGTGGCAAAGTGCCTAAAGTGATTTATACCACACACTCGCCCTCTTAACACCTCCATTGTCTTAAGTAACAAAAGCATCTGGAGAAACATCCAATCTCATGTCACAGAGCAATTTCGTTTCACCCTCTAACTGCAGAATGGCATCCTCCCTTTTACTTCTATTGCTGCTAGAAGGAGTAGCCACTGTTTAGGTTGATCTAGGCCAGAGTACTGGGAAACTGGGATTAACCCCTTTTGTAGTAATGAACCTCTTCCCCTCTCTTCGCCCGTCACAGATGGAATGATTTGGGAGCAAATGTAATTCATGCTGTAAGCATTCTTCTATCAAATGACAGATCAAAGGACCACCCAGGCTTCAAAACACAAACAAATCTTTGCAAAAACAAGGTTGCAGCACAGGAGTTCTGATTTCCTTTGCATCCAAAGGGAAAACCAGCATGAAGGGAGAATCAAGGAGAAAGTGGATCTTCAACCAGTGATGACCATGTCCTTATGCGTTCCAAAGAATCAAATGAAACTAGGCTTTCTTTGTCTCTCTGGAAGACAAGAATTTAAGTGTTGCTGGGATGAAGCAGAGAAAAGAAAAAGGGAAGGAAAGGAAATCTCAGTGTATGCCTATTTCACAGAGTTTTCTAATCTAATCTAATCTAATCAATCAATCAATCAATCAAATCTCATGAAGACTTAGACCAAAATAAGCCTGTCAAATATCATATTGAAGTTATTTCCATCTTTTGTGTGCATTGCTCTTCTTCAAAGAAGAGGAAAAATTTAAGGCAAAAATATTCACTTTCTAGGTACATCAGAAAAATTATCAGTATATAATCTCCAGAGTTGAAGTTTAAGGATAACTTTACTGTTATCCTGTAGCTCAAAATATTTTGGCAAATTTTTATCTAGCTTTGCATGCTGCTGTATATCACCGAGATATTTAGTAAAAATGTAATATTTAAAGATAAGAATATGAGTGCATATCAGAATAATGCACAGCTTGCTATGGTTGTTTGGTCAAGGATGAAGCAAAGCCCAAACCAAGAAATTGTGTCATCTGGGACACATCGTGGTACAGGAAAACAAGGATCATTTCTTTATTTACATCAGGTTTTTGGAAAAAAATTATAATCGGTTCACTGTTATCATTTCCCCCCAAAATCTGGTGTAAATAAGGCAGAGGCCTACATTATTCATCTGTTGATATACCACCTGAACATATATATTTTTTTAAAAAAAACTTATAAAATGAAGTTACCAAGACAAGAATTGCAACTGATGGCTTCTTTGGCATGATGGTATGGACATCTTCATGTTAGTCTCAATGCTCAAACAGGTAGACTGTATGATGATGACATCTCTCTCTCTCTCTCTCACACACACACACACACACAGAGAGAGAGAGAGACAGACAGACAGACAGACAGACAGACAGAGACAGAGAGAGACAGAGAGAGACAGAGACAGAGAGAGAAGACATTATGTTTTTATTTAATCCTCTGAACACACACACACACACACACACACACACACACAAATATTTAAAAATAACTATAATTTAGAGAGAAATACCATACATTATTTCCAACAATAATGGGAAAGTTGATGATTGCTAGACCTTTTCTGCAGTCCAGCCCCCAATTTGATAGGAATCCAGCTCCCCCCATGAAGATCTAAAGATGTACATTCTTCTAATAGTTCTATATCTTTTATGAATTAGACAGATCTTCAGATAAAACAGGGACACACAACCCAAAACCTTGGACCATTGCACCACCCTAAACAAACCCAATTGTGTTTTATAATTTAATGTATTTTTGTATCTGATTTATTTTAAGTGCATTTAAATTAAATCAAGCTTTTGTTCTATGTGCAGCTCAAAATTCAGATACAGCACTTAACCTGAAAAAAATAGGCAGCCCTGAAAGACATGATGCTACAGTGTAAGGTATGTGGCCATTTTGATGCAAACCTGACTTAGACCTTTTTTATGAACGCATGGAAGAAAGAAATGGAGATGACAGCTCTTCTCTCTCCATATTCATAGCATATATATGCTAAGAGATTTGAGCTCTGCTGCTTCCAACAGATGAGGACCATGCCAATTATTATTTTCCAGACACTTTCATATTAAATTACAGTCTTTCAGTGCAATGTTTCATGTTCCCAAGGGTAGTTTTTACATTCTCATATACATAAAAATTAGACCATTTCCTGAGCTTTTTTCTGGAACTATTTGTCATCCCCAAGTCTGATAAGCAAGGATAAATTAGGTCTTAACCAATAATTTCTTCTACAAGCTCAGGCAAGTTTTCACCATATAAAAATGTCAAAGTCTTTGCAGTCAGCCAAATTCATGTCATATTACTTTCAACTAGTAGATTATTATTCCAAGTATGCAGTGAATTGTTTAGTTGATTTGTTTTTGAATGTCTTTTGAGGTCCTTCTAAAACATATGCTTAGGTTTTGGGGGGAGAGGGTGTTAAATAAATATTATGAGATTAGTTTCTTTTGGACCTCAACTGAATTTGCTCTTTTACTTATCAAATTTCTTCATGCTAATTTAAATTATTTATCTCTTCCAAAGGTTTCTAGTGGAGATATTGTGAGCTAAATACATCTCTGTGGAGAAGAGACACTGACTGAAGCAGGCAGAAGAACTGATGAAAAAACCCAGCTCTTTGGAAATTCTTCAGAGAAAAAGAGGATGGGCGATTACCCACATATGCTCCAGACAACTGTTCCTTGCAAGGAGATCATAGAACAGTGATCTCCCATGAGTTTCAGTGTTAGGAGACAAAGGTATCAATCATTAAGCTCATAATTGTGGCCGAGCTTTTTAAAGGACACTGTTCGCTAACCTAATCAGTTTTGAAAATTGACTATTTAAGTATCTTAAGGCTATTAATCATCTTTGGAACAACAATTTAGAAAAATCATCTGGTGAATCTTCTCTTTTGAAAAAAAAATAACTGTAAGTTTAAGAATTTTAAATAAATGTATAAAAGCTAAATAAGATTTTGAACTAAAAAGAAAAAAAACTGTCTCCAGTTTTGATTTTAATTTGGATGTACAAGATGACATAAAGTACAATAAATGCTAAATATTCAAGGAAATCTTCAAAGAATGGGACCTGAAATTAGTTTCACAATGTCAACAATATTAATAAAGATATCTGCTTCTTTAGATAGATTATGTTTTTAAAATGTTAATGAAAGAATGAGAGATGTGAAACAAATGTTACTTGATTTAGAAACAGTGGAATTAAAAATATTGGATTTTTAAAAAAATGTGTGGATTGCAAGATAGACAGGGCATTTAAAGTGGAAATATAAATGGCAGTCCAAGAGAGTGACCCAGATAAGAACTTATTACTGGAAATGCAAAAGAAACTGGTTGAAGTTTTAAAAATTAAAAGGAAAATGCAAATGATAAACCAAGAGAATGACCTGGACAATGTATTTTTATTGGATTTAGAAAAGTGGCAAATCTACTTTAGAAAAGTGGCTTGTTAACATCTCAAATCTTTGTGATGGAGAAAGAATTGGACAGGATTTGAATGGACTAAATATTTTAAAAATTCAAAGGTAAAAGGAAAGAATATAAATTTGATTTATCTGATCAAAATAAGACATGCTTTTATGAAACTCTGGCAATACTTTAGTAACATTTGGCTGACATCAGGACTGAAAAGTTGATGTCATGTGGATTTGCTTATAGATAAGGGGTGGGTATCTGTTTTAACCTTATAGGGGATGAAGAGCTATCAAATTTGTTTATATTTGTGATGAAGACTGGAAGTCATCTCTGTTAAATCGCAGGAATGAGACTCCAGGAGCCAGCGTAGTATCCAGTCATCTTTATTTCTATCTAGAACTGCTCAACAAAGAACCCACGACAGCCCTTTTACAGTCGGGCTGCTCGCAGCTACAGCCAGTTGAAAGCTCATCGAATCTCCTGCTGCCATGGACCAACCAATCACAGGTAAATTTGCTAATACATAACACCCCTCCCCACCTGGTCTGGTCTAACCAATCCTGGCCTCGCTTACCATACGTTAATCATGTAGGTAGGCGGGACTTTTTATGGTTGCAACTGGACTTGCACAGCTCAGTCACGGGTTGGTCTCTGGACTGTTTGGACAGATCTGTTGTTCCTCCCATCCTTCTTCTTGGAACCTCCTGGAAGGTTGAGTCGGCCATGCCACTCCCGCCAGGAATCTCCTGGCTGGTTGAGTCAGCCAGGCCGCTCCCGCCAGAAGCCGCTTTCCTGCTTTCTTCCTGGACCTGTCCTGCCTCCCTATGCTGCCTTCTTCTTTGGCCTCAGGTACATTCCTGCATTTTCTGACTGGGGCTACTGTTATTAGTGGGGTTGTGTGTTTCTAGTTGTCAGGGTTTGTTCTATGGTTGTTCTTGTTCATGGAGAGTCTCCCCCTCCCTCTCTACTTGTGTTGTGTCTGTTTGAGGGGTCTACCCCCTCTTCCCTGGTTGTGTTATGTTTGTGTGAGGGGTCTCCTCCAGTGGTGGGATTCAATTTTTTTTTACTACCGGTTCTGGCATGGCTTGGTGGGCATGGTAGGGGAAGGATACTGTAAAATCTCCAGTCAGAGGTGGTATTTGCTGGTTCTCCAAACTACTCAAAATTTCCGCTACTGGTTCTCCAGAACTGGTCAGAACCTGCTGAATACCACCTCTGGTCTCTCCCCTCTCCCGTGATCTGGTCTGTGTCACCCTTCATTGCTCTAGATCTGAGCTGGTCAATGTGTCTCTTCCAGCTCCTACCGTCCGTGGTGTCTACCCTGTAAGAATGGGGTCCAGTTATTTGTTTCACTTTTTCTGGTATCCACAAGGGTTCCCCCATAAGGTTTTTTGCGTATACTGGGTCCCCTGCTTGAAATGTGCGGCATTTACTGGAGGAGTCTACTGGATTTTCTGGGTTATATGTGGGGTATAATCTGTCTAGGTGTGATCTCAGTTTCCTCCCCATTAGTAATTCAGCTGGGCTTTTATTCATTGTGGCACTGGGTGTTGTGTGCTGTGTGCTTAGTAGTTTATCTATCTTTTCTTGCATGTCCCTGGGCCCTAGCTTTTGTAATGTTTGCTTTTTATAATGTACCATACATTCTATCCTTCCGTTCATTGAGGGGTGTCCCGGTGCTGTTAGTGCATGCCTTATTCCTTGTTGTGCCAAAAATCCCTCGAATGGTGTTGCCATGAATTTATTTATTTATTTATTTGATTTGCCAATTGTTTACAAGACAATAAGTATAAGTGTATACATAGTTGTGAATACATGAAATGGGTACATATAAGAAAAATAAAAGAAGAATAAGAGAAACAATAGGACAGGGACGGTAGGCACGTTGGTGCGCTTATGCACGCCCTACAGACCTCTTAGGAAAGGGGTGAGGTCAATAGTAGACAATCTAAGGTTAAAGTTTTTGGGGTTTGGGGAAGAAACTACAGAGTCGGGTAGAGTATTCCAGACATTGACCACTCTATTGCTGAAGTCATATTTCCTGCAATCAAGTTTGGTGCGGTTAACATTGAGTTTGTATCTATTGTGTGCTTTTGTGTTGTTATGGTTGAAGCTGAAGTATTCATTGACAGGTAGGACATTGCAATGTATGATTTTATATACCATGCTTAAATCAGACCGAAGACGGCGTAATTCAAGGTTTTCTAGTTCTAGAATTTCAAGTCTGGTGGCATAAGGTATTCTACAACGAGTAGAGGAGTGGAGAACTCTTCTTGTGAAATATTTCTGGACTTTCTCAATTGTGCTAATATCAAATATGTAATGTGGGTTCCAGACTGATGAACTGTATTCGAGTATTGGTCTAGCAAATGTTTTGTATGCTCTGGTTAGTAGTGTGATATTACCAGAGAAAAAGCTACGTAGGATTAGGTTAACAACTCTTAATGCCTTTTGGCTATGTAGTTGCAGTGGGCTCTAGCACTTAGATCATTAGAGGTGAGTATTCCAAGATCCTTTACAGAGCTTGGGTCATCAACAAGATCTTGACTATTCAGCTTGTATTTTATTTTCTGATTTTTTTGCCAATATGTAAGACAGAGCATTTATTTGTTGAGATTTGAAGTTGCCATTTGTTTGACCATTCTGATACATAGTCGAGATCTTTTTGTAGGGTAGCAGTATTGTCTGTGGTATTGAACAGCTTTACATCATCAGCGAAAAGAACGCAATTGCTCTTAATATGATCACAGAGGTCATTTATGTAGAGTATGAAGAGAGTTGGTCCTAGAACACTGCCTTGGGGGACACCCTATTGACAGGTACAGAATTTGATAGGACGCTCCCAATTTTGACCATTTGTTGTCTGTTTGCCAGGAATGCTTCTATCCAGTTATTCAGTTGTCCAGAGATACCATAGGATTTTATTTTTAGGAGTAGTTTGTCGTGTACCACTGAATCAAAGGCTTTACAGAAGTCTATGTAGATTGCGTCTATTGCTTTGCCCTGGTCGAGTTGTGTCGTCCATATGTTTTTGCAGTGTAAGAGTTGCAGATTACAGGATAGTTTTTTTCTGAAACCAAATTGTTTATTGGAGAGTAGGTTGTTTGTCTCTAAGTGGAGGATGATGGATTGGTTAATAATTGATTCCATGACTTTACAGGTGACGCAGCATAAGGAGATTGGCCTGTAATTTTCAACTAGGCTTGGGTCTCCCTTTTTGAAGATGGGGATGACTGTGGCTTGTGACCATAGGTTAGGCAAGGAGCTGGTCCTGAAGGATTTTTCAAAGATTATGCTTAGAGGTTTGTCTATGGCAGTGGATAGTTTTTTTAAGAAGTAGGCACATATTCCATCCGGTCCAATAGATAGAGATGGTTTTAGATTGCGTAGTGCTTTTTCAACATTGTCTTCTGTAAAATCGATATGTATTAGATCATTGTTGTTATCTGTGGTACGGCTAGGAAATACTGGGCATGATCCATTGCTGTTTACAAATACTGAGCCGAAGAATATGTTAAAGAGGTTGGCTTTAATGGTGTCGTTGTTGTGGCCCGTTCTTGGATACAATTAAATCCGGCAACCCATGTGTTGCAAAAAGACTCCTGAGCTGTCTAATGATGGCTTCTGTCATGGCAGAGTGCATGATGCTTACCTCTACCCATTTGGAGTAAGCGTCTACGACTATTAGAAATGTGTGTCCTTTGGTTGGGCCCGCAAAATCAATGTGTAATCTTGACCAAGGTCCCCTTGGTGTTTCCCATTCATATTTTGGTACTGCCTAGATTCCTGGCAGCGTTTACACATTGCCACCCAGTCCCCTATTGCCTTGTCCATCCCTGGCCACCACACATAACTCCTTGCCAGGGATTTCATTTTTACAATACCTGGGTGTACCTCATGTAGTATTTCTAGTATGCTTTCCCTTAACATGCCCGATATTACCACCCGATCCCCCATAGTATGCACCCTTTCAGTATTGAGAGTTCTGTTTGTCTGTTCCGGAATGGTTTGATGTTCTTGTTGATCTCAGTCTCTGGCCAGCCTTTTCTTACCCAATTTAAAATGCGCACCAGGATTTTGTCTCTAGTCGTCTCCCTAGCGATGTTGGCTGCTGTTATTGGTAGGTTTTCTAATGTCTCTATTTAGACGTTTGTTGTGGTTGGTGCTGGGTCTTCTTCTATGTCAGATAGAGGGCAATGGCTAAGCATGTCTGCATGATTAATGTCCTTTCCTGGTCAGTATATTAATTTGTAGTTGTATGCAGCCAAAAATTCCGACCACCTCGTCATCTGGGGTGACAGTATGTTCGGTGTAGCTTTGTTTCCTGTGATGATGCCCAGGAGTGGCTTGTGGTCTGTGAGTAGGGTGAAGTTCCTCCCATAGATATACTTGTGGAACCACTTGATCCCGGTGACAGCGGCCAATGCCTCTTTGTCTAGTTGGCTGTAGTTCCGCTCTGGCTTTGACAGAGTTTTTGAGTAGAATGCTATGGATGCTTCTTTCCTGTCAGGTAATACGTGGCTGAAGATAGCGCCAATGCCGAAAGGTGATGCATCGCAGGTTAGGGTTATTGGGAGTGTTTTGCTGTATTGTATTAGTACACGGTCTGATGTGATCAAGTTTTTTATTTCTTGGAATGCCGTTTCTTCCCGTAGCCCCCAGGCCCAGGTTGCTTTCTTGTCAAGCAACCCATGTAGTGGTTCCGCAATAGTTGCTTTCTGTGGTAGGAATATATTATAAAAGTTAATCAGCACTAAGAAAGCTTGCAGATCAGTTTTATTCATGGGTCTGGGGTTTTCCTTGATTGCTCTGACTTTTTTCTCTGTGGGGTGGATTCCTTCGCTGTCTATGAGATATCCTAGGAATTCAACCTTGCTGGTGGCTAATTGGCACTTCTCCTTTTTCACTTTTAGTCCCGCCTCCTTGAATTTACTTAGGACTTCCCTTAGGCGGTCCCGCAATTGTTCTTTGTACTTGGCTGATACAAGGACATCGTCAAAGTATGGCACCACCCCTTTTATCCCTTGCAATAGATGTTCTATTAAGCTCTGGAACACCCCTGGGGTGACGCTGACTCCAAATTGTAATCTGATGCATTTAAATGCCCCCCCCGTGTTACGATCGTCTGGGCTTCTGCTGTTTCAGGGTGAACTGGTAATTGTTGGTAGGCCTGTGTGAGGTCTAGTTTCGCAAAGATTCCCCCCCAAAGGAATGTAAAAAATGCTGTACCACTGGGACAGGGTATGCGCTTTGTTGGAGCACGTGGTTAAGGGTTGCTTTGTAGTCTCCGCAGATGCACACAGACCCATCTGGTTTAATTGGCATGACAATTGGGGTTTCCCACTTTGCATGGTCAATTGGCTCTGGGACCCCTTGTGCAATGAGTTTATCCAATTGCTCATCGATCTTTGGCTTAAGCGTGAAAGGGACCCGCCTTGCCTTTAATCTTATAGGAGTTATGGTTGGGTTTAGGTTAAAGGAAATTGGGAACCCCCGGTACTTGCCCAGCTCTCCGTCGAATACATCTCGGAATTCTTCCATCAGGTTCTCTTCCCAATCTGCCTCGGTGATGCTATTTATTCCTGTGACTTCGATTCCCAATGGTGCAAACCATTTGAGCCCCAAAAGGCTGGGCTGATTCTGGTCGACTATAGTTAATGGGAGGACTCTGGTGTATTTTTTGAATGTTACTCTGAATTGTCTGGTACCCACTATAGGGATTTTGTTCCCCTGGTAATCTTTCAGCATTAGTGTTTGTCTTTTGAGTCCTTCCCAGCTTATGTCTGCTATCAATCTTTTTATGGTGTCCCATGATACCATTGATAAGTATGAGCCTGAGTCCACTTCCATCTGGCAAGGCTGGCCTTCTATGGTGACCTGGACATGTACTTTCTGGGCGTTTGTCGTTTTTGAGTGTCCAATGGTCACCGTCTGGTGTGTTTCATCTCTTCCGTTGCTTGTCTCTTTCCCTTGCCTGTTTCAGTTGTCTTGGTTCCAACGGCTTCCTGTTTGTTTCTCCCTATCTCGGGTGTGTGTGTGTTCCATCTTTGTCTGGGGACATAGTTTTTCTATGCTCAGCAGGCCCTTGCAATATGTCCCCACCGTTCACAATGTTGGTATATTGTGTCTAGGAAATGGCACTCTGAATGTGGATGGTTCCCCTTGCAACTGGCACAATGGAATTCTTTCCTTTTTCAGTTTCAGCCCCTTCTGCTATGTTCCAAACAGAGTTGATTTACCCCTTCATCTTCCTTTTCATCTTCTGATGTGGACTTGATGTCCTCGTGGTGAGTCGTGGTGGTGTTTTGGGGGGGGTTCTGACGGCGCTTTATTCATTTTCCTCATGGCAGCCGCCGATTTCTGGGTTGCTTCTGCTGCAGTGGCCTCTTCTATTGCTTCTTTGAGGGTTATCTTGGGTTTCGTTAATAATCTGCCTTGCAGTGTTAGATCTCTCAATCCCAAAACCACTCAGTCTCTCATAGCCTCATCCATGTTTAGGAATTTGCATGCTCTGGTGATGTCCCTCAAGGTTGCAATGAAATCACTGATGCTCTCACCTTCTTTTTGGTCATGCCGATAAAATTTGTGTCGTTTGATGAGGCAGGATACGTTTGGTGTGTAGTGACCCCTCAGTATTCTCTCCAGGTCCAACCAGGCCATCGTTTTCACGCCGGTGGGTGCCGCTAAAGCTTTGGCCATTTTGAATATGGCAGGACCGCAATGTGTAAGGAAGACGGCTCTCTTCCTGTGTTCTGAGATATTATTGAGGTCGCTCCCTTCAAGGAACATGAGAAATCGATCGATGCACAATTCCCAGTCTTCGGTTGTTGGATCGAACAGTGCAGGTGACGTGTTGTTTCCGACCATTTCGTCTCGATGGGTCGCCGGTGTTCCTTGGTCGCCATGTGCTCGCTGGTTCCCTTTATCTTAGTATCCCACCTTCGTCACCAGTGTTTAATCACGGGAATGAGACTCCAGGAGCCAGCATATTAACCAGTCATTTATTTCTATCTAGAACTGCTCAATGAAGAACCAGCAGCAGCCCTTTTACAGTCGGGCTGCTCTCGGCTGCAGCCAGTGACAGCTCGTCAAATCTCCCGCTGCCACGGACCAAGCAATCACAGGTAAGTATGCTAAAACATAACAATCTCTGTATATTTTTCTTTTTTTTTCCTTTTCTTTCTTATTTATCCCCTTTTCTTCCTTTGCACTTTTTACTCTTTCTTTTTACTTTCTCTCTCTCTGACATTAGTTTGTATTAGTTGTTATTTATTAAAGATCACCACAATCTATAATTCTCTATTCTCCTAGGCAATATGAGCCTCAACAAATGCAGCAGAAAAAAATTAATTAGGATAATTTCAACATATAGTTTTATTTCCTCCTATTTTCCCATTTAATCAGGATGAACTACTGAGGAGGAAAAATAGGAATGATCATCCACAGGAAACAACAAAGCAAAAAATGTTGAATGTTTCCAGAAGGGAAATAAATGTTCACTTCAAAGTTTCTTTTTAAAAAAACCTGAAGTAAATATTCAGTTAATTCTTCCTAAGTGTGAGAACCTCCTGAAATATAAGCCAAGCACGAATGTCTAAAGTCTCAAGAGATTATACTATTAGATTCAGTAACCTTCTCAACAAAGCTATCAAGGCTAATGGTAACATTAAAAGGAGAATGCAAATCAAATGGTTCCCTGAAGCAATTTACATCCAGTCAGCATACAGGAGCAGAAGTTATATTCTGAAAATTAACACCTAGTCAGAAGGGAATAAAGACAAGAAAGGCACACTCTCATGCATAGAAATATGGATTTAAAAGCCCTTCCTTTCTCCGGATTAACTTCTGAATATAAATATATCAGAAAATCAGAGGTCATGATCTCCATATGTTTTCTGGATTGACACATTACATGTTTTACATGACAATCGGATTTTGGCTCCCTAGTGAACTGGACAAAGAACAAACCATGGGAAGAAGTTTTCCATCAGAGAACCTGTCAGTTCAAGTTAATAAACCAAGGTGATATGTACCAGTGATCCTTCCCAAAAGAGCTTCAAATACTCTTATTGTATTAGTAAAATATTACTGCCATATTACTAAAGTAACAATTGCAGCATAATGTAGAACCTGAACCAAATTAGCATGTGACACAATCATGATGCAAAATGGGAACACATTGATTTGTAGCACAATTGCGTTTCTGTCATTGGATGCTGAGATAGTCTGCAGTTGCACCAGACTTTTTTTTATTTATCGTATAAGCATCACTCATCTTTTCTCATCTTCTTATTTTTCCTACTATCTTCTCCTATTGGTATCTTATGATTTATCAATTGTTGTTTGCAACATATGATTAATGATTGTAACTTTGATTTATGACCTATGATACATAGAATAGAATAGAATAGAATAGAACAGAATAGAATAGAATAGAATAGAATAGAATAGAATAGAATAGAATAGAATAGAATTATTTATTGGCCAAGTGTGATTGGACACACAAGGAATTTGTCTTGGTGTAAATACTCTCAGTATACATAAAAGAAAAGATACATTCGTCAGGAGTCGAGAATCATAAGGTACAATACTTAATGATAGTCATAGGATACAATAAGCAATCAATCATACTAGGAAACAGTCAATAAGGATACCAGCGACAAAGTTACAGTCATACAGTCACAAGTGGGAGGGGATGGGTGATAAGGAGTGATGAGAAGATAAACAGTAATAGTAGTGCAGACTTTGTAATAGTTGAACAGGGTTGAGGGAATTATTTGTTTAGCAGAGTGATGGCTTTCAGGAAAAAACTGTTCTGTGTCTAGTTGTTCTGGTGTGCAATGCTCTATAGCGTCGTTTTGAGGGAAGGAGTTGAAATAGTTTATGTCCGGGAAGTGAGACATTACTTACTGTTTATATGTACACTGTGAGCTTATGCACCGGACACAAATTCCTTGTGTGTCCAATCACATTTGGCCAATAAAGAATTATATTCTATTCTGTTCTGTTCTACCCCACCCCACCCCACTCCATTCCAAATATTAAATATCTATTGCAGTCCACATATCTTTGCAGTTCAGTTTTTGAAAGTTCTACATATGAGGGGGAAAAAGAAAATATCCACACATGAAGGAAAGGTGGTTCTGTTTACAATATGGATATTGCAGAGGAAAATGGAGTCCTGAGACAATTATGATGAACATTTAATTCAGAAAAAAACATGGAAGTACACTTAACTTTTTAATCTCTTTTTTTGAAGAGCCCAGTGTGAAGAAGGTATATAGACCCACCCAGAAGCAATATGGAGTACAGGAAGTGAAAGATTTAGAAAATACAAAGTGCTCATATAGAAATGTTAAAATAACAATTAAGAACAGCAGAAGAGAGAACAAACTGGAACTGTGCAATGCAAAGGACATAAAGGCCAAAAGACAGATTTTAAAGAAATCAGTTTCTTGACATCCATCTCTTTCACTACAGTAATAGATGTTTAACTGACTCATGTGCTACTTAGATTTGAAGTTATGATCATCAATCAACCAATGGGGTAAGAAGACTCTAAGAAAGCTCCAGTGGCTTCTTCAGAAGAGAAGTCATAATATAAAATAACAGAAAACTAGGTTAGTGGATAGATTCTTCTTGCTCTGGTAAATAAATAAGATGCAAGCTTTCAGGTTTTCCTCTTGTAAGTGATGGATGAGCATATCAATCAATGAATGAGGAAAATGATAAAGAAGCCAGTGTGCTTTTTTCTCTTTGCTTTTATGTGTAAATGGTGTAGATCAGAGGCAACATCATGTGACATATAGGGACTTTTTCCCCTTTGCTAAACCAGCCGGGGGCGGGGCCAGCACATGACGCATCCGGCCCGTGGGCCAGGAGATTGACACCCTTGGTATAGATGTAGGTACACAGCTATGTAATATGCTTTTTTATTCATTAAATATATGTGCTTCCATCTCTTCTAAAGGTGACTAGAGTTCTTACAGCATTCATTCTTGCTAGTTTGATTGATTGATTGATTGAGTTTATCTTTATTACTTTATAAGTAACTCAAAACAGCAAGCTTACCTAATACATTTTCCTTCTCCTTGTTTCCCCACAACAACTGGGAGGAGAGTGGCTGGCCCAAAGTCACCCATCTGGCTTTCACACTTGAGGCAGAATTGTAATTCATGGTATCCTAATTTCTAGCCTGGTGGCTTAATGACTGCACTGTGTAGGATGTCTGTTTGATAGTTCTTTGGAGCTGTTTATATTATTTTAATAAATTTTGCAATTGTGATTACTTCTTCATGCCAGCTGCATTTAATTTAATATGATTAGTCCAACAGTTATAGATATACTAAATGTTCATTTTTTCAAAGTCTTAGAGATTCTATGTATTATCCCTGCTGGTAAACAATAAAGTTATGAATGATATAAACTCCAGCACATAAACTTTCTATGATCAGTTCTACTAAGGGTTTTTCTACTTAATTGCTTTATAGAGCATAGATAATAGTGTAATTTTTTTTAAAGCTAGTATATTACAGAAAGGCTAGATTGTTTTAAAGCTTTGCAACAGGTTTCAATTTCCCATGTTTGATATTGGGGCATTTCATCTGTAAAATCTTTGAGATGCAATCTTAAGAGGTTTTGATTCAAATCCCCGGCTCAGCTATAAAGCTCTCCTTCATAAAATTCTGTTATCCAACACAATCTGAATCTTCATTCTAGATTGCGAAAGAAAACACATTATATTGGCTGATCATCTGTTTGTTGAATGTGTGAACTTGGGACTGACTTCTATGCTCCAGGTTCTCAGAAATATGGTCATTTTAATTTTGATCTGTCAATAGAAGTTCCCTACAGTTACACACTGTACAGTTTAATACTGGCATGATCCAAATTTTGTTATATTAAATGCATGTTTGTAAGCCCCATAAGACATTAAAGTATTGACAAGAATTAAGTAGGTTCTGTTTTCAGGTGCAGGAAAAACTGCATCATCAAGGATGGGAAAGGCACATTTATTTTTTTTAATTACCATTTTATACTGTATTTTATTTCAATTTCATTTTAAATCTTATTTTATTCCAATTTCATTTTAAATTGCTTTTATCAAATTTTAATAATAATTTGTTTATGGAACTCTGCACTTTGATACGGCCCAAGGGCTAATCAATCAATAAATAAAAATAATTACCAGAAGACATAGAATACAGTTAGGCTACAAGCCTTTGTTCCCCAAGCTTCCATATCTAAGTAATGTAATGGCCCACAAGGCTCCCATTTCCCTCAATTGCCCACAAGTCCTAAGCTGCAGTGGGATATATAATTACTGAACAAGTATGACTCCCAGCTGTCTGATTTTCCACTCTGCTGAATGGGTGGCCCTCTGATCCTCTAAGAGAAGAGGCTCCACTTTATTTTTTCCTATTCACTTCAGAGAAAGCTTTCATTAATGGAAAAGGCAAATTATCATGGGATTAAATGAATAAGGGCATGCCTTTTTACATTCTGTGCAGTCAACAGGACTGCTTAGCTTTCCCTTTTTGCCACTGATTTTATTATTTTTATTGCATTTTACAACAAAAGTGGGGGAGAAGAGAAAGGGAAAAAAAAGTCCACAAGATCATTCATTTTTCATATAGTAAATAAAATCAACCTTACCAGAGGTGGACTGCACTTAAGTTAACAACCGGTTCACTGGTTGTGAGTGCGTGAAAAAATAGTGCAGGGGTGAGTGGGTGGGCCCAGCCAATGATCACAACTACTGGTTCGCCCGAACTGGTGTGACCAAGCAGTAACCCACCACTGAACCTTACACATATATATTCAGTTGGGGTGGATTCATGTGCACGGAACTGATAGTTTTGGATGATCTATGCACATGCCAAAACATATGCATCGCAGATGTTTTGGTTCATCTCAGAAAGAGATGGTGCTAGTTGGTTTTTAGATACATACGAAAATGCAATTATTTGAGCAGATGGGATTTGGGAGGGGTAAAGATAAAGCTAAAAGGTTCCTTGCCAATGACGGAGACATGCAACAACGAAGGAAAAGAAGCCGGGAGATGGCAGGAATTCTTTCTAAAACTATATCCAGTTTGATTCAGAAAAGTCACAAAAGTACTGAGCAGTTGAATTTTTATCTCTCTCTAAAGATTGGGAGATATCTTATTTTGAAAAAAGCCAAAATACAAAAGTGAAACATACAAACATATATGTATGGCTGCTTTTTTTTTTTTTTTTTTTTGCTATTATCCTATACTTGATTTCTATTACTGTTGCCACTGTACAATTACACTTTTCTCTCAGGGGTAAGATTCAATTTTTTTAACAACTGGTTCTGTGGGCGTGGCTAGGTGAGCATGGCCATGTGACTGGGTGACATGGCTGCTTCTTCTTCTTCTTCTTCTTCTTCTTCTTCTTCTTCTTCTTCTTCTTCTTCTTCTTCTTCTTCTTCTTCTTCTTCTTCTTCTTCTTCTTCTCCTCTCCTCCTCCTCCTCCCTCTTCCTCCTCCTCCTCCTCTCCTCCTCCTCCTCCTCCTCCTCCTCCTCCTCCTCCTCCTCCTCCTCCTCCTCCTCCTCCTCCTCCTTCTTCTTCCCCCACTCCCATTTTTTCCTCCTGGGCTTCCAGGAAACTCCCCTGGGGCCTAGGAAGGCAAAAAATGGAGCACAGGGGGGTGCGGCACTCCCCCATGCTCTGTTTTTGAGCCTCCTGGGCCTCAGGGAAGCCTTCTGTGGGGCGCTTTTGTTCCCAGGAGCTTCCCTGGGGTCCAGGAAGGCAAAAAATAGAGCATGGGGGCACACACACCCACCCACTCCACCCCCACCCTGTGCCCTTTTTGCCTCCTGGGCAAAGCAGTAAGACAGCGAGGGGGATCCTGCACAGCTGATCATCGGAATAGCTGGTCATTGGGAGGAAAAAAAAGAAAAGAAATACCTCAAGGAGTGAGTGGACGGGGAGAATGCAGTCAGTGATGTTGGGTACGAGCGCGATGTCATGAATGCATGATAAGGACTGACTGGGAGGGAAGGGGAGGAGCGGGTAGAGAGGGGCAGGGCCAGCCAGGGGCATGATTTTCTGGTTCTCCGAACTGTGCAGAATCATAACAACCGATTCTATAGAACCAGTCCAAACCGGTAAAATCCTGTTTTCTCTGCACTATATTTTACTTCTATTACTTCTTTACTATTACTGATTTGGAGTAATGTATTCCTTTCAACAGAGTTTGTTAACTTCAATTCCTCTACCCTCCCCCCCTCTCTCTCTTATTACTTCTATTTTTTTTCTTTTTTAATAATTGGTCATCCCATAAAGCACTTGCACTTTCCATGTTGTGCTTTGTTTTGCTGTGCTTCTTACAGCCATGTAAAGTGAATCACCATGATCATTAAGCAAATTCTGTGGTTGTTAAGTCAATTCAGCATATCTACTAAACTTCTTTTTTGCCATTTTCAGTTGGAAAACAGCAGAAAATGTTGCAAACAGCAGTTGTGTGACTGCATGGTGCTGCAACCAGGATGACTCGGAACCAATCAAACTCCTTTGCTTCCTGCAAAGGTTTCATCATCTTGGCCTGACTTTTATCCCTTATGGGAGGGACAATCACCTCCCAGCCTTCCTCCTGAGTCACCCTTTTTGTTTCAGCTGCTCTTGCCTTCTAGCAGCTCTGCGCATACACACATTGGGAACATTGGCTCCTCTGGGTCCTCTGCCTTGCTGCTGCCAGACTCTGAAGGCTCTGAAGGTAGCACCCCACACTCAGATGGTCCAGACCCCATCTCTGCATTGGACACAGGACCCTCATCAGAATCTTCTTCAGACTCCCTGATTGGTCCCCGTTCTTCCCAGTGTCTGACTCCTCTGTGGTCTGCACCAGCTGCTGGCGAACCACAACAGACTCCTGGCATTAATCCTTCATTTACAGGTAGCGCTTGACTTAAAACAGTTCATTTAGTGACTGTTCAAAGTTACATCAGCACTGAAAAAAGTGACATGACTTTTTTTCATACTTAACAATTGTTGCAGCATCCCCCTTGGTCACAGGATCAAAATTCAGATGCCTGACAACTGACTTATACTTATGACAATGTCCTGGAGTCATGTGATCACCTTTTATGACCTTCTAACAAGCAATGTCAATGAGGAAGCCGGATTCACTTAATAACCGGGTTACTAACTTAACAACTGCACTGATTCACTTAACAACTATGGCAAGAAAAGTCATAAAGTGGGGGAGGGGAAACTCACTTAACAAATGTTTCACTGAGGAACAGAAATTTTGGGCTCAATTGTGGCTGTAAATCTAGGACTACGCGTATTCTTGTGCACAAAACTTATATTACAAACTACCTCATTTTACTAGCTGGTAATTTAAACATTTTGAGTGAAAAATGAAGGAATTTCTCCTGATACACTTCAGATTTCTAAAAACACATTTTAGAAATATATAGAGAGAAATGTGACACATGTTGTAAAATATCAGTGGCAGAACATTCATTTTTAATGCATCTATTTTACATCCTCGATATAGATGAAGCTATCGAGGTCTCTGTGTCTCACAGCAATGTTTTAAAACTCATTCTTATCATATAGTACACATATCTATATATATCTAAGTATTCTCAATAAAAGATTAATGATTGCTGCCAAACACTGATGAAACTGTATAGTTATCTAATGTAGACAATTTCTTCCAAAAGCATCAGTTCAGATTTTCACCATTCAATGCAATCAGCTGTGATGGCCGAGTGGTGAAGGCGTTGGACTCGAAATCCAATAGGGTTTCCCTGCGCAGGTTCGAATCCTGCTCACAGCGTGAAGCCTGTCTTCAAAAAAAGAGAATCAATATTAAACCTAAAAAAGGCTTCCTTTGCATTTTTTAATATTATTTATAACAGTATGAAAATTCAGGGTACTCTCAGAACTATTCTACAACACTGAGTTCATTCCAAAAATGGTAGCCTTCCAAACAAATCAAAATAATAGTGCCACAAATGTAATCCTACATCTATGACGGTGTTTTTTTTTTCAATTTTGGCAAGTTTAAGACGTGTGAACTTCAATTCCAGGCAGCTTCTGGGAATTGAAGTTCACACATCTTAAACTTGTCAAGTTTGAAAAACACTGCTCTATGGTAAGTGAGATGTTTAAGCTGAAAATCTTCCAAGGCTGGTAATATATGCCTACTCATCTGTTCTCTGTCTCAAAGGCATATTGATTCAGATCTTTTATTATGGAATTGATCAGCTTGATATACAAGTATAGCTAATATTAGATACAAAAATTAATTTCCATCAAATTGTTACAGTTTACATGAGGCTTTATCTTTGCTGAAGCTTCCCAGAGACTCAGTCTGACATGGCTAAAAGAGCAGCTACTACAAACTGTTGGTAGTTTCTCACATTTTATTATGATTGTTGAATATATATCCTCTCTAGGTTTAAAGCCTAGAGTACACTCCCTGAAAAGTTCTCTATATAGCAATATATTTTTGTTTCCGTACTTGCTTGTATGTAGTGATTCTGTGTTTATGTCAACATTCAGCTTGAGTATCCAAATAAAAATCCAGGATCATTTCAGTTCTGAAAAGCTTCCTGTTTATTGAATACATAGCATAGGAATGGGGAGGTAAAACTGAATTTCTAAGGCATTCATATTCACAGTATTAAACAATGAATTTCCAAGTCCAACCCAGGGGTGGGATCCGACAGAGTTAACTACCAGTTTGGTCATTTACGAGGTTCAGTGATTTACGATGTGCTTCCCTGCACGCTGCCGCCCCCCCTGTAAATCGTCATCAGCATGCTGCATGCAGAGAAGCAGCCTTTCAAAAGGCCCTTTTTTCCTGCTTCTTTAATTGCAGCTGTGCCTCACATGGCAGCTGAAGTTGAAAAAATCAGGAAATAAAGGTCAGGTAAGAGCCTGGGCGGGTGGGTGGGCAAAAACATCAGCAGACATAGAACCGGTTCTATGTCTGCTGCTCTTCAGAGCTACTGGTTCTACAGAGGTGGACAAAACCGGTAGAAACCCACCCTTGGTCCAACCCCCAAGCTTCCACATAGATGATATTAAAAAAACTTCTCTTTGCTTTGGGGACCATCTGCCTTTTTCCACACACCTATTTATCTGACCTTGAAAAGTTTCCAGAGTCTCACAAGCTCACAAGTCATTTCTCCAAATTAACTCATTCATAGTCAACATTGCCTCCCCCCTTATTCTAATGAGAAGTTGAAACGAAGAGGCACATAGCTGCCCATGTTTCACTCTTGACAGTTTACATGATTACGTGTTTACAACCTTCACATTTTTGATCTGGGAAGCTCTAGCTACCTATAAAACTCAATTTAACAATTTATTGTAAGGTATACCTTACATGCATTATTCAAATATCTTCTTCCAGGCATGAACAATCAGATCAAGTGAAGAGTTCGATTAGCTAGTTTATTGCTCAAGCCTATAACACAGGAATCTTCTCAAACTGGTAATTTGTACCTAGGTCAAACTAGTTAAGATTTAATGACATTCAAAGGGAAATCAGACTTCTCCCTGTTATGTCCTCACAGGAATTCCCAACTAATTCCCCATTTGACTCTTTCCCCATACTCAGCTAATTTCTCTTCCACATCTACATCCAAAGTAAACCTATATTTTTATTGCTCCAATTTGTATAGCTCCCCTATATGGCTATGGGCAGCTTACAACAGCTAAACCACAACAAAACGGTAAACATTGTCAAGGTTTGTATAAAGCATCATTGTGGAATAGGAGTGGGGAGGGAAGTAAGGCTGCATTGATCTGCTTTAAAATCAGAGTGACACAATCAGGCTGCCATTAGCTCACTCCAATTGGAGTAACACCTGTGATCAGGCCATCATGATTTGCCTTAATATCAGGATCTTGAAAGGGTGTTGAAATGAGGTAGACAAGGCCTCTTGTTCAGTCACTGGTTAACTCAGGACTAGCTAGAGAGCTCAAGGAAAGACAAGTAAGGACATATTTCAGATAAATTTGGGGGACAATTTGTAGAAGTTACCATCTTTTGATCATGCATGCTGTTGTGAAAAACCTGAGCATTATGTAGCTAGATGGCTGTACAATCAATGATCATAGAGATAGCAGGATAGAAAATGTTGAAACAAGCACTGTTATGTTAGGATGAGATGGATTTTAAATATATATATTTACACTCATTAAAAAAAATCAAGATGTTACAGCTTTCTGCCAATGTAATAAAACCATTCCCATAACCTTATGGTAGTTGTTTGATCTGGGAGAGTGGGCGCAAGAACGGAGACAAGGCATCGAATAGTGACTCCAACTCTTTATTAGTGACTTCAGAACAGAGCGAAATACTCAGGCAGCAGCAGCTCCTTTTATAGAGCTGGCTGCTGTCAAAACATCCAATGATTTGAGTTTGCCGCGCTTGGGGCATCCAATCGCGGTGACCCGTTAACTAGCCAATCGGATTAGTCTAAAACGACCAATCACGATTGGCTATTCACGGACCAATCGAAAGTGCAGGATTACGAGCCTGCCGTGGAAGGAAAGCAATTAGAGTTTCAGGCTTACGAGCCTGCTAGTTCGGAACACCCCTCTCCTCTAGGTTCCGTCTCAAGGGTGGGGTGATGTATTCTCGCAGGTAGGCAGGCCGTCGCACCTGTCTACCTGACTTGCATTGCTCAACCAGTCTTTGTCCGGACTCTGGTTCCGGTGGGCTGTTTGCTGTGTCCAGCTGTAAAGGCGACCTGACTTCTACGCTGGGCGACTCGGGGGTGCCACCAATACTCCCTTCACAGCTGTCATCTGGATCCTCTGGGCTGGCTGATCCCGCCTTGCTGTTTCTCGGAGAGATGACCATCTGCCACAGCTCCTCTTCAATTGGTGAATATTCTGGGTTTTGTTGTACTGACTGCGGGGTTTTGTGTACTGAACCAGGTGTTAGTTCATTTTCAACCCCCTCGATTTCCCTTCCCCCCCCTGGTTTGGAGTTCAGGGTGTGTGAAGGGGGTAGGTGTCATCCTTGAGCGTAGTTGGTCGATGTGGCGTTTCCACAACCTCCCATCTGTGGTTTCTAATCAGTAGGAACAGGAGCCCGTAAGTTGTGTTATTTTAGCAGGGACCCACAATGGGTCACCGGTAAAGTTTTTTGCGAATACCAGGTCGCCTACCTTAAATGTGCGACATTTGCTGCTGGAACCCAGAGGCTTTTCTGGCGTGTAGGCAGGGTGCAGATGGTCGAGATGTGATCTAAGTCTCCTGCCCATCAGGAGTTCGGCTGGGCTTTTGTTTGTGGTGCTGTTTGGAGTAATATGTTGGAGGAGAAGCATCCTGGTGACTTTGTCGTGGATGTTTCCTTGCTCCATTTTGTGTAATGTTTTCTTTGTGAACTGGACCATTCGTTCAGCCCTACCATTAGCCGCAGGGTGAGCCGGCGATGTTAAGGCGTGGCGTATCCCTCGGTCTGCTAGGTACTGTTCGAACGCCAAAGCAGTAAATTGTGGGCCGTTGTCTGAAACCAAGACATCTGGTAAGCCGTGTGTTGCAAACAGTCTATTCAATTTTTTTACAACTGCTTCTGTGGTGGTGTTCTTCATTTTGTTGACCTCGAGCCAGTTTGAATAGGCATCTACTGTTATTAGAAAGGTATTTCCTTTGGTAGGTCCCGCAAAATCGATGTGGATGCGGGACCATGGGCCCCTGTTAGTGTTTGGGGATTAACCCCTAGCAGAGTATTGCAGCAGTAGTCAAGCCAGGCAGCCAAACGAGAGCGGAAGGGCCCCAGAGTATACACACACTGAACACAAACACTGTTTGTAGTTTAAATAGTTTTTAATCTATTTAGAGTTTAAAGCATTGTCATTCAGTCCATTAAGTCATTCACAGTATTTCCATCCAGTAAGACTCACTAGTATAGTCCAAGTTAAGAGTCCTTGCAATATCTTTATCAGCCGATAAAGATATCTTCTCCTCCTCCGGTGCCTCTCCAGAGGAACAAACGCTGGATATTCAGCAAGAAGTTCAAACAGTAGAACAGTAGAATTATGCAGTAAATCAGCAAACAGTAGCAAACAAGAACAGTTCAGTCACAGGCACTCACAGTCAGTAATCACAGTTAGTCACAGTAAGACACAGTTAGTCGCAGTAAGACACAGTTAGTCGCAGTAACACACAGTAAGCTTTCCAGCTTCTAATGCTTCCTTATATTGTAACTTCTAACCGCACCCTTAATCGGCTAATTGCTTGCTGCATTGTGCTTAAAGTGATAAGCACTTAAACCATGATATCTAAGTTTTATATATTTATTCACCCAAACCATATTTGGTATCAATGTTATACCTAACATACTCCCTTTTGGGTGAAATAAATATATAATACCTTTACAATCTAACCCCATATTTTTCACAACTCTCCTGGTGCTTACTGGCACCTTGGGCTTTAGTAAAATTATCAGCTAAATTGTCCTCCGACATACAGTACTCTAGCTGAATCATCTTACTTCTTACAGATTGTCTCACGTTTAGGTATCTTAGATCTGTATGTTTGCTCCTTGTTTTTACTGCAATATTTGTGGCCATTTGAATTGCTGCCTGATTATCTTCATGTATAATTATAGGATAATCTACAGTTATACCTATATCAATTAACATTTGTTTATACATTATTAATTCTGTACATAACAGTGATAAACAGGAGAATTCTGCCTCCATAGTAGACAAACTTATATGCTGTTGTCTTATTGACTTCCAGCCTATTAATGTCTTACCCAGCATTATGGCTGTTCCTGAAGTCGACTTTCTAGTGTCTCTTTCTGATGCAAAGCTAGCATCTGCATAAGCACTCAGGATTAAATCACCCTTTGGTTCTAAATACAATGAATAATTCATTGTCTTTTAAGATATCTTAATATCCTCTTAGCTGCATTCCAGTGTCTTTCACACGGTGCAGAATTGAATCTAGCCAACTGATTCACGCAGTACGAAATATCTGGTCTAGACCAATTACTAATATAACTCAAACTACCAATTAAAGATTGATAAATCACCTTATCAAACTCCGGGCTTTGTTCATCAGTGTTGCTAAACTCCTGACTCATTGGAGTCTTAGCTGGCTTACAAAGCTCCATCTTGTAATCTTTTAGCAATTTGCTTATCTTATCTTCCTGAGATATCTTAAAACCTTTCCGTGTTTTCTTTATATTCAAACCGAGATACTTCTTTATCTCCCCTAATTGCTTGATCTTTATTCTCTTTCCTAATGATGCTATTATTTTATTTGCTTCATCATTAGTTTCAGTTATCAATGCAATGTCATCTGTGAATAGTAATAATAATGATACTTTCCCATTTGTCTCCCTCTTAAACAGACATGGATCGGCTAAACCAGCTTTAAATCCTATATTGTCTAGTTCCTTTACAATATACTGGTTCCATTCATAGCCTGATTGTTTAAGACCATAGAGGCTTTTCTTTAACAACCAACAATCATTATTATCCTTATTTTCACTTTTAATACCAACAGGTTTTTTCATATAAATAGTATGTTTTAATGGGGCGTGCAAGTAAGCAGTTTCCACATCTAGATGGTTTACTATATAGTTTTTACTAGCTGCCCACACTAAAGCTGCCCTCAAGGTTGCTGCCTTAAGACTAGGTGCAAACACCTCATCGTAGTCATTGGCATTCTGCCTAAAACCTTGGGCTACTAACCTTGCCTTATGGATTAAATTACCATTTTTATCTGTTTTTACCTTAAAAATCCATTTGCAGCCAATGGATTTCTTACCTACAGGTAATTTGGCATTCTCATACACTTTCATATCTCTTAATGAATTCAGTTCCTTATTCATTGCTGCATACCATCTTTCTTTTTCCTTAGTAGGATACTTTTTAATTTCTTCAACAGAATTAGGAACTTGATTAATCTGGCACACTGTGTTAGCCTGGTACCTATCAGGCGGTCTAGATATACGTGTAGTTCTTCTGGGAATTACAGGGCTTACAGGAGGACTTTGTTGAACTACTACCTGTTCATCTTCCTCATCCTGTTCAGCTATTGAATCTGTTTCTTCCTTTATGGGCACTATTTCATCCTGTATTTGTCTCTTTACTTTATTTTTAAAGTTACAGGGATAACTAATGGGATTTCTATAGGATTCAATAATTACATCTTTATTGGCATCCTGTTCTAATTTCTCCCATCCTTCATGTTCTAGAAATTGGGCACTAGCACTACATAACACTTTAGATGTGCCTTTCTCCCAAAATCTATATGCCCTATGGTTTGCCTGATAACCAACGAAGAAAAATCTTTTAGCTCTATGTTGCCCTTTTTTCTGAGTTGTGCAGGAATATGCACCCATGCTGGTGCACCAAATGTATGCAGGTAACTTAGGTCAGGTTTCCTGCCATGCCACCTGGTGAATGGTATTTCACCTGTTGTTGTGTTAACAACGTTGTTCAATATGTTATTAGCACACATTGTAGCCTCCCCACAAAGAATCAGGTAACCCAGAATCATTTAACATTGTTCTAACCATTGCCTGTAGTGTTTGGCCTCTTCTTTCAATAAAAGCGTTATGTTCTGGCCTGTATGGAGCAGACTTCTTATGCTCTATTCCAGCTATCTTAAGTCTGTTCTGGAATTTGTTATTAATAAATTCACGTGCATTATCTGTCACCAGGGTTATCAGTTGTCGTTTAGACTTTCTTTTCAGCAAACCTAAGCCAATTGAAAAATGTTGATATGTTTCAGTTTTGCTTTTCATTAAATAGCAAAACCCATATCTAGAATAATGGTCCATAATGCTCAGTATATATCTAGCACCCCCATACTGGGTTTCTTTGGACCTATGATGTCTGCAAATACCACTTCTAAAGGTTCTTTTGTTTTGAAACCATTTAGCCTATTTGCAGGCAATACTTTGCTCTTATCTTCACAGCAAACATTACAACGCAAATATTTATCACAAGGTTTTAACCTTATTCCTTCAGATAACTCAACTGTACGTTTTAGCATTTTAAAATTTACATGCCCCAAACGCCTATGCAATAAATGGATACATTCATTATGAGGGTTTATATTATTAAATACAGTTTGTGCCTCCCCTTTCTTACTATTATCTAAGACATATAATGTTCCATTTAAAGCTGCAGTTACCCTTTTGTTATCTTTTTCAATTATGCAATTATTATCCTTAAAAGTAATTACATAACCTAATTTATCTAATACCCTTACTGAAAGCAAATTAAACTTTAGTTGCGGTACATACAGCATTTTTATATCCTGGTTTATGCACGGACAATGTGCAAAACCTTGACCTTCGCGTTAAGATTCCAGCCGTTTGCAAGAGATATATGTTGAGAGCTTTTAGACATTTTTATAAATTTTGTCTTATCTCTTGTGATGCAGTGGGATACACCACTGTCAACCACCCATATATCATTCTTCACATCAGAGTTGCTAAACGTGGCTAGTTCAAATGCTTTCTTTGGCTTTTTTATATTCTGGCTTTTCTCTTTTGCAGAATCTTGCCAAATGTCCTCTGCCTCCACAATTAAAACACTTTTTAATTGTGTATGCCGTCGAAGATAAATTCTCTTCTTCCGGTGCTGTAATTTGCTTTGCTGGTTTCTTTCAAGCTTTGAAGATAATTTCTCTTCTTTCTTATCTTCTCTCAGCTCGTCACGCTCACGCCTTCTTCTGGCTTCTTCTAATAGCCTGCCTGTTATGTCGGTTAATGAGAGGCTTTCTTTTGGCAATACCTCTAACGAAGTCACATAGTCATCATAGCTTTGATCTAATGAAGATAATATTATGTAGACTTGTTGCAGTTCATTAAATATAAGCTCTTTTTCTTGCAATTCTTGAAAAATGCTCTTCATACAGTTTAAATGAACTAACATATCTCCATTCCTCTGAAGATGCGTTCGAAAAAGCTTCCGTGTAAGATTTATATGTGCTCCTACACTGTCCCGAACATAAATCTTCCTGAGGTTCTCCCAGCAGTTTGCAGCATTTTCTTCTCCACGAATATGGACAAGCTGCTGATCACAGAGAGTCAGTCCTATGATGCATAAAGCCTGCTCATTCTTCAGTTTAAAGTCTTGTAACTTTTCGTTATCATCATCATCAGCAGGATCCCAGCTACTCACATCTGGTGGGTTTGCTATAATGTCCCACAAACCTTCTTTACGTAGAAGTAAACTACATTTCATTGACCATGAAACATAGTTTGTTCCATCCAGCCTGGATATCATGGACAGTTGTGACAAATTTACTTGTGCCATTACTCTTCAGATATTTTGACTATTTTAAACTAATTAAAACAGTTTGTTTTTACAGTAATGTGCAACTCACACCAACTCTCTCTGCTATATCCTGGTTAGTTAGACTATGCTGCTGGGCCCATAACCAATGTTAGTGTTTGGGGATTAACCCCTAGCAGAGTATTGCAGCAGTAGTCAAGCCAGGCAGCCAAACGAGAGCGGAAGGGCCCCAGAGTATACACACACTGAACACAAACACTGTTTGTAGTTTAAATAGTTTTTAATCTATTTAGAGTTTAAAGCATTGTCATTCAGTCCATTAAGTCATTCACAGTATTTCCATCCAGTAAGACTCACTAGTATAGTCCAAGTTAAGAGTCCTTGCAATATCTTTATCAGCCGATAAAGATATCTTCTCCTCCTCCGGTGCCTCTCTCCAGAGGAACAAACGCTGGATATTCAGCAAGAAGTTCAAACAGTAGAACAGTAGAATTACGCAGTAAATCAGCAAACAGTAGCAAACAAGAACAGTTCAGTCACAGGCACTCACAGTCAGTAATCACAGTTAGTCACAGTAAGACACAGTTAGTCGCAGTAAGACACAGTTAGTCGCAGTAACACACAGTAAGCTTTCCAGCTTCTAATGCTTCCTTATATTGTAACTTCTAACCGCACCCTTAATCGGCTAATTGCCTGCTGCATTGTGCTTAAAGTGATAAGCACTTAAACCATGATATCTAAGTTTTATATATTTATTCACCCAAACCATATTTGGTATCAATGTTATACCTAACAGCCCCTGGGCGTTTCCCATTCCGTTGGTGGTGCTTTTGGTGGAGCCAAACGTGTTTCCTGGCATTTGTTACAGGTGGATACCCAGGTTTCAATTTGACCGTCCATACCTGGCCACCAGGCGTAGCTCCTTGCTAGTGCCTTCATTCGTACGATGCCCGGGTGTCCATCGTGCAGTAGTTTCAAGACTTTATTTCGTAGCCTTTCTGGGATGATGACTCTGTCTCCCCACAACACGCACCCTTTTTGGGAGAAAAGTTCTGTCTGTCTGTTTTTGAAGGGTTTAAATGTGTCGTTGGGTTCGATTTCAGGCCAACCTCTTTCCACCCAGCTGAGGACCTGCGCCAAACAAGAGTCCTTCCTTGTTTCCGATGCGATGTCTTGCGCAGTTAGTGGTGGTGAAGTAAGTGTCTCAATTTGTAGTGTGGATAGGGTTGGAGCTGGATCGTCTAGGAATTCAGGTAATGGTGAGCGGCTTAAGGCATCAGCATGGGGAATGGCTTTCCCCAGTCGATGTCTTAATTGGTAATCGTATGCGGCTAGAAATTCCGACCAGCGTGTCATTCTTGGCGATAGGATGTGGGGAGTTGGTTTATCCCCTGCCAAAATGCCAAGCAATGGTTTGTGATCGGTGATTATAGAAAAGGATCTTCCATATACGTACTCGTGAAATCGTTTGATTGCAGATACAATAGCGAGGGCCTCTTTATCTAATTGGCTATAGTTTCTCTCAGTTTTAGATAAAGTTCTTGAAAAAAATGCAATAGGCACCTCCATACCGTTTGGTAGGACGTGGCTCAGGATAGCTCCTACTCCAAACGGTGAGGCGTCGCAGGTTACAGTTAATGGTAGTGTCTTGTTATATTGTATCAATACAGCATCTGATGTTAAGAGGTCTTTTACTTGCTGGAAAGCCTGCTCTTCTCGACGTCCCCAGAACCAGGAAGCCTTCTTGTCGAGGAGCCTATGCAGGGGTTCAGCAACAGTCGCCTTCTGGGGTAGGAAAATGTTATAAAAGTTAATGAGGCCCAGGAAGGCTTGGAGATCTGTCTTGTTCTTAGGTCTTGGGGCGTTTTTTATTGCAGCCAATTTTTTTTCAGTAGGGTGAATTCCTTGTTTGTCAAGAAGGTAACCAAGAAATTCAACTCTCTCAGTGCATAGTTGGCACTTTTCCTTCTTGACCTTCAAGCCTGCATCTTTGAATTTTTGAAGGACCATTCTTAGGCATTTTTCTAGTTGACTTCTTGTGGGGGCGGCTATCAAGACATCATCGAAGTAGGGTACAACCCCTTTTATACCCTGCAGCAACCTTTCCATCAAACTTTGAAAGATGCCAGGTGCTACGCTCACTCCGAACTGGAGTCTGTTACATTTGAACGCACCTCTGTGTGTGACTATGGTTTGGGCTTCTGCGGTCTCTGCATCTACGGGTAGCTGCTGGTACACTTGGGCTAAATCAAGCTTTGCGAATACCTTTCCGCCCCCGAGTGAGTGAAGAAGGTGTTGGACCACGGGCACGGGGTAGGCGCTCTGCTGTAGTGTGTGGTTCAGGGTGTCCTTGTAATCCCCACAGACTCTCAGAGATCCATCTGGTTTTATGGGGGTTACAATTGGCGTCTCCCATCAGGCGTGGTGGATGGGTTCTAATACGCCCTGCGCTATTAACTTGTCCAATTGTTCGTCAATCTTTGGTTTGAGCGCAAAGGGCACTCGACGAGGCTTAAGGCGAATGGGCGCTACATCAGGGCAGAGATTAAACGATATAGGGGACCCCTTGTACTTGCCTAATTGCTCGGTGAAGACTTCTTGGAAGTCCCGGACGAGGGCCGCCTCCCAGTCATCGCTTACGGTCTGGTTGATGCCTGCCAGCTCGATTCCTAGCGGCGTGAACCACTGCAAACCCAATAAACTGGGTCGGTCTTTGTCAACGACGGTGAGAGGTAGGGTTGCGGTGTGGTCTTTAAATGAGACTTGGACGTGACTGGATCCAGCGACTGGAATCCGATTTCCCTGGTAGTCCTTTAATATAAGTTTCTGAGTGCTGAGATCCTGGTGGCGGATGTCAGGGATCAGCTGCTTGAGGGTTTTCCAGGAGACCATTGATAGGGAAGACCCGGAGTCGACTTCCATAACACATGGTCGTTTTTCAATGGTGACCCTTACCCGGATTTTCCTCGCATCAAGCGATGAGGCATGGCCAATGGTGATGGTCTGGTGCGCCTCTTCTCGTCTGGTAGAGGTGGCTAGTGCTCGATTTCTGTTGTGGGGGTTCCATTGGTTGCTTGGGCGGTCCCGGTTTAACGGTGGGGTGCCTGTTGTCTGCCAGAAACTATTCTCTCTTCTGTTTGGGCTGGATCCTCGCTGGCTCCTGCAGACTTTTGCAATGTGGCCCCTCTTCCCACAGGAACGACAGAGGGCGTCTAAGTCTGGCCGCGGGTGGTTTCCCCCGCATCCAGCACATTGATACGGGGGCTTACGACCCCGCTGGTCTCGCTGATTGCACTCCGATCTGAGTCTATTGACTTCCTCTTCCTCACTTTCTGATGAGGATTCGAGGTCTTCATGGTGGGTGGTCGTTGTGTGTCTCTCTGAGGGAAGAACAGCATCGCTGGCGAGTTGGCGATTGGTTCCATTCGCTCGGCGCATTCGGGCTGCTGACTTCCTGGTTGCTTCTGCTGCAGTAGCATCGGCTATGACATCTGCGAGGGCGATGTCCCCCTTTGCCATGATCTTGCTTTGGGTGGTGAGGTCTCTTAAACCCAGAACGACCCGATCTCTCATGGCTTCTTCCAGATTTGCGAAACCACAGAGTCCACCCAAATTCCTGAGGTTCGCTATGAAGTCCCCAACGCTTTCGCTTTCCTGTTGGTCCCTCTGGTAAAACTCGTGTCTCCTGATGAGGGTTGGCACCGCTGGGGCATAATGGGCCCTGAGGATGAGTGCAAGGGTATCCCAGTCCATTGTTTTGACTTCTGCCGGTTTGGCGAGTGCTTTTGCCATCTTGAAAACAGCGGGTCCGCAATGCGTTAGGAACACAGCTCGTTTCTTGCCAGGCGTAGCATCCTTCAGGTTATTGGTTTCCAGGAACATTTGAAACCTGTCCATGTACGAGTCCCAGTCTTCGTTGGCTGGATCAAATGGAGTGGGTGGTATGGCGCCACTGGTCATCTTGCTGCTATTGGTGTGCCCTCAGCCATGTGCTCTGTTAGTGTTCCGCGAGTGCTCAGTCAGCTCTATCGTCTCCGCATCCCATCCTCGTCGCCAGTGTTAGATCTGGGAGAGTGGGCGCAAGAACGGAGACGAGGCATCGAATAGTGACTCCAACTCTTTATTAGTGACTTCAGAACAGAGCGAAATACTCAGGCAGCAGCAGCTCCTTTTATAGAGCTGGCTGCTGTCAAAACATCCAATGATTTGAGTTTGCCGCGCTTGGGGCGTCCAATCACGGCGACCCGTTAACTAGCCAATCAGATTAGTCTAAAATGACCAATCACGATCGGCTATTCACAGACCAATCGAAAGTGCAGGATTACAAGCCTGCCGTGGAAGGAAAGCAATTAGAGTTTCAGGCTTACGAACCTGCTAGTTCGGAACAGTAGTAGCAATCATTCACAAGGTTACTGGCTTTAAATATTAAATACTATATTATTCTGCTTCTTTCTAACCCTATCAAAGATCTGTTCATACAGCAAAAGTATGACATTCTTCCTATATTATTCACTTTGGGCAAAGAGTTTTATCACTAGCTGAAACACACAATTCATAGTGGAAGATGAAATATTTGTATACACAAAAACATATATTGTATTATAATATGCACCAAGAATTTGGAAACAAAAAATCTGTCTCTCCCACAGAAACCAAAGGCAGGTTGCTGACACTTGTTAGTGATTAAGAGTTCTCTCTTTGTTTGATTTTCCAAGCAGAGAACTCATCAATATGAAAGGTTGTTGTTGCTATCAGAAAATACATTTGAATGGCTCTGAACTAAAATAATAATGAACCATCAGGCAATTCGGCAGCAGGGTGGAATCCCAGAAATACAATTCTGCAGTAAGTCCTGCATATTTGAAAGATTTTTATGTACAATAAAGGAAGCATGTCCTCAGCAATAAATGTTCTACACGTTATAAATCCAGTACCAACAGAAGCAAACTGGAAGATTGTTGCAAGCTGATGAGATAAAAATTGAAATAGCTACAGAATCGGCAGGGAATAGATTAAGAAGTAGAAAATGAGAAATCCACCAGCACAAATCAGAATTGTTTCTAAACACAGTGGTCTGTGACTGCAAAGTTATCAAGTGTGGCAGCATTCACTTAAACATGTCTACTCAGTAAACTATTCAATCATGCACTGAAAGGCTGGTGCTGAGTTAGGCTCAGTTTTTAAATTTTAGGGCAGTGCAAAGGCTAATTTCAGAAATACAATTAAGCCATGGTTTCACACAAGCATAGAAAACTACCACTGGGAGTAAGTTCCTGCAGTAATGTTTAACATTTCCTGTGCTTAATGCTACCTAGCTTTTTTTTTTTCTTTTTCAACACAGTCAAGGGAATCTAGCTCTCCTATCTTTGTAGCTATATCCTTTTAATAATATTTCACAATTCCAGTCGAGCATTGTTGTATTAATATCATGTCAGCTCCTGCAGCTTATTCAACTCTACCCTAGCCTACAACCTGTGTGCCCTCTTGACATCAATTTCCAGACCTCTCCTTCCAGTGTGGTTGTTGCTACTAATTCTGGGAAGTGAAGTGCACACATTTGGACAGCACCCAAGTTCAAAAAGCTATCTCACCACATTCTTTCATGCTGTCAGCATGAGCACTTCTATACTCACATGAATAAAGATGCAAAAATTCACAAATGGGGATCCTCTATTCACAAGCTGCTTAACATGCTTGGGTCATCGAAAGTAATTGATATGTACTGTATGGATACAAACATATCCATCATACTTTTCCCTTTTAGGATGTATTGTTAAATGAAGGATGGAATCAGAGAAAGAAATAGTAAGAGAAAAATCAAAGGCATAAATAAGCTAAGAAGGAGGAAACACAGCTAAATTTAGCTCATACCAATGTCATTCACTATGCACAATTCTGTGACGAGATTTTAACTGCTTGTCCCTCTTACTGTTTGTGGCTGTTAAGAAATTCCAAGCTAGATTGCAGTGGTTCTTAATGGGGCCAGGTTGGTGCTTTACTCAGACCATGGCTGATTGGTCATTATCCTGCTACTTCTCTATCCTTTATGTACAAGGAAGGAAAATCACATTGATTGGCTTCTGTGTAGACGCATCTACCGCTGCTTGGTTTTTCTTTGATGGATTGCTCCTTTCTCATCAGTCCCACTGTTTCTCTTTTGCTTTTTTCTGATGCTTGTATTATAGTTTCCCATTGCCTTCCTCACTTTCTTCTTAAATCATCTCCTTTGACACAAGCAAAGCTTCTTTCTTTTTATCTCTTATTGTGTCATCACTACTCTGATGATCTGTGGCGCTTTTGTTTCTAGTTCCTCTCTAGGTTAATTGCTATGTTGTAATAATAATAATGAGCTGGTGTTTTACTTTCAGAGAAAAGATGTAGCAATCTTCAGACATTGCAATGTAAAATGGTTAAAATATATATAGTAAAGGAAAAAATAAGGAGCCTTCCAGTATAGTGGGTGGGAAGCCAAAGGGAACATACTTCACCCAGCCTGGATACAGATAGATAGATAGATAGATAGATAGATAGATAGATAGATAGATAGATAGATAGATAGATTTAATATTTACAAAATGTGAGGGGGCGTACTCACTTCTGTGATATACTTTGTGTGTGTGTGTCTGTGTGTATGTGTGTGTTTCAAGCAAATGAATATCAACAACTGCCAATTAACATAGAACCTAGTAGCTCAGTAGCTCAGTAGCCCAGGATGAAATGACTGTCCAAGACCAGCTATTGAAGTAGCCAGCTACTGATGAGAAAGGGTCATGCAGCTCATCATTGCTGGGGCTGTTGCTAGAATGGATCAAAGTGCTGGAGACCACCTACTTTAATGCACTTCATTTTTTTTGTGAAGAGAGGGGAATAGTTTTACATTAAAGCTTGAAAACACAATTGCAGTGTGATGGGAGTGAGATGAGAATGATGCCAAGCAGTTCTGTATGAGGGAACAGTGAGTGGCAAGTAGTGATTGTGGGCTAAATAGAAAGTATGGATTTACTTATGTCCCTCCATATCCATCTATCCTTAGAAATCATCCTTGTTTCTACCATGGTCATACACTCCTTCATACAGTTCCTTCTGTTCTTTAAACTTCTAATTTCTCTTTTATTCAATATTTCATCAATTCCATCCATATATGCCTATCATGATGTTATTGTTGATGCAGATTACATAATTTGCATGATGATGTGATGTCAAACTGGACATTATGGCTTTTACTGGACAGCTCTATTCTCCTTTTTGCCTTTCTTCTGATAAGACTAAAATTACCCATCCTTTTTTTTTGAAGACCCTCTATAAACATAAACCCATTTGTAGCCCAAAGGCATTCTTGCAAATAAATATAATAGCAGGATTTTTAAATATACAAGTTTCCCCTTTTAAAAATCAAAATATTTTAAAAGAATTAAAATTGGGGAAAAGAGGAGGTTGGCAGTGACAAAGGAGGAGGCTACAGCTGCTGTGTATGTGTGTGTGTGTGTGTGCGTATTCATAACATCCAACTTGGATGAAGTCTCTCCTGAGTTTAAGTTTAACTGTTGATAACAACATTGACATATCCATATAGTTTTCTTGATAACAATATAGAAATGGTTTGTTATTGCTTTGTCCCTATATTTTCTCCCTTCCCTTCCCTTCCCTTCCCTTCCCTTCCCCATTTTGCAGTTTATCCTGCAGCTCAAGGATTTTCTGCTAGGTACCCAAGTCTAACCCCACTTATTTCTTCTAGTTCAACCAAGATGTCCTAGCTACTACCATCTGTTGTAGAAAGATGATTATAAGATCTGCCTTCCTTATCTCAAGCTCTCTGCAGCTAAACAGGGAAATGGTCTGATTTGAATGCTGATGTTTAGGTAGAATTGGAAACAAGTTGGCTGCATGCCAGCCTTTTGAAAGCATTGGAAATGCTGATTTAGAGAATTCTTCAGGGGAAATACTATCACAGTCAAAGTGAATATATTAAATATAGTTTAGTTTATCTTTGGAATGGTATACAACTTAATGCTTAATTCAGGAATCGTTCAACAGCTGTAATAAACATATGCTGAAGAGTTCGCATCCAATAGGGAAGGTCCTCTCATTCTTATTGAGACAATGCTGTCTTGTGGGATCTTGGAGGCACGCCTTTCCTCTGGCAGCCCCTGCCTTTTGGAACAAACTGCCCTTAAACTCATCATCATCATCATCATCATCATCATCATCACCACCACCTCTATACTGCTGCTCCCAACCTCATTTATCTTTAGAAAAGCAGTCAAGACATGGCTCTTTCCCCAGTCCTTTAGGTATGATTCAGTCCTCTCTGGATGAGATGTAGTCTATTTTAATCAGGTTGCAATTTTATATGTTTTAATTGGTTTTTAACACACTGTATTCTTTTCTTTGAGGATTCTAATTGCTATTGACTTTTTATATCTTGTTCAGAATATGTTATTTGAGTTGCACAGCCATACAAATATGACAAAAGCTTTCCAATAAATCAATACATTCAAAAATCACAGTGTTGGTAGCACCATTTTAATCCTCCCTGCTCCTACATTTTCGTCATCTTAATTCAGTTTTTCTGGCCATGCCAGCCTGATCACTCCCATATAAAACTATCTTTTGGATCAATTTGGACTGCAGTAGATCTTCTGTTAGATATTTCCTTAGATGTCATGGATTATTTGTTATTGCTGTTCATTGTTCGGATGGGGACCTATGCCTCATGCCAAAATAACTTGGTTGGCTTGATTTAGATAAGGGGGGAGAGGGAACTTTTTTTATTTGTTTTTCCTCATATAAAGTTTCTGGATGGATTGACTTGGATGTGTCTTTCATACTAAGCAATCTGTGGTAGAACTTTCCACTACAGCAATCCATCTTGTGGTGGTGTAATCCCAACTCCTTGATTTGAGAGTCCAGAGTAAACCCAGCCATACTGTAATTTAGTTAACAAATCCATCAACTCTGAAACCGATCAAGCCCACAGCAGCCATCTTCTATTTCTCAAGTTGCCACACAACTTGGAGAGGCAGGAGAGAAATGGAATGCAAAGTAGCCAAAACAACCTACTATCTCATGGGAACCAAGGTCGGTCCCAACAGGTGCCAGTCAGAGACTGATCATCAAGGAGATGCAAGAATACCTAATTGGACAATGTGACACTAGGGGAAGGGGGCAAATAACTAGAGCTGGTTTTAGGATCATCCCTGCTGAAATGATGCATTCAATAAAGCAATTCTTTGAGGAAATGGAAAGTCTTGAGTGCTGACTTGTTTGATTTTATTAGTCGGAACCTTGACATGCATGGCCTATCACCCATTCCACCACTTCCCTCTCAAGGTTCACCATTTTATTTTTTTATTTTATTTTATTTGATTTGCCAATTGTTTACAAGATAATAAGTATAAGTGTATACATAGTTGTGAATACATGAAATGGGTACATATAAGAAAAATAAAAGAATAAGAGAAACAATAGGACAGGGACGGTAGGCACGATGGTGCGCTTATCACGCGCCCTACAGACCTCTTAGGAAAGGGGTGAGGTCAATAGTAGACAGTCTAAGGTTAAAGTTTTTGGGGTTTGGGGAAGAAACTACAGAGTCGGGTAGAGTATTCCAGACATTGACCACTCTATTGCTGAAGTCGTATTTCCTGCAATCAAGTTTGGTGCGGTTTACTTTGAGTTTGTATCTATTGTGTGCTCTTGTGTTGTTATGGTTGAAGCTGAAGTATTCATTGACAGGTAGGACATTGCAATGTATGATTTTATATACCATGCTTAAGTCCGACCGAAGACGGCGTAATTCAAGGTTTTCTAGTTTTAGAATTTCAAGTCTGGTGGCATAAGGTATTCTACAACGAGTAGAAGAGTGGAGAACTCTTCTTGTGAAATATTTCTGGACTTTCTCAATTGTGCTAATATCAGATACGTAATGAGGGTTCCAGACTGATGAACTGTATTCGAGTATTGGTCTAGCAAATGTTTTGTATGCTCTGGTTAGTAGTGTGATATTACCAGAGAAAAACTTCATAGGATTAGGTTAACAACTCTTAATGCCTTTTTGGCTATGTAGTTGCAGTGGGCTCTAGCACTTAGATCATTAGAGGTGAGTATTCCAAGGTCCTTTACAGAGCTTGGGTCATCAACAAGATCTTGACTATTCAGCTTGTATTTTATTTTCTGATTTTTTTTGCCAATATGTAAGACAGAGCATTTATTTGTTGAGATTTGAAGTTGCCATTTGTTTGACCATTCAGATACATAGTCAAGATCTTTTTGTAAGATAGCAGTATTGTCTGTGGTATTGAACAGCTTTACATCATCAGCGAAGAGAACGCAATTGCTCTTAATATGATCACAGAGGTCGTTTATGTAGAGTATGAAAGAGTTGGTCCTAGAACACTGCCCTGGGGACACCACTATTGACAGGTACTGGATTTGATAGAACGCTCCCGATTTTGACCATTTGTTGTCTGTTTGACAGGAATGCTTCTATCCAGTTATTCAGTTGTCCAGAGATACCATAGGATTTTATTTTTAGGAGTAGTTTGTCGTGTACCACTGAATCAAAGGCTTTACAGAAGTCTATGTAGATTGCGTCAATTGCTTTGCCCTGGTCGAGTTGTGTCGTCCATATGTTTTTGCAGTGTAAGAGTTGCAGATTACAGGATAGTTTTTTCTGAAACCAAATTGTTTATTGGAGAGTAGGTTGTTTGACTCTAAGTGGAGGATGATGGATTGGTTAATAATTGATTCCATGACTTTACAGGTGACGCAGCATAAGGAGATTGGCCTGTAATTTTCAACTAGGCTTGGGTCTCCCTTTTTGAAGATGGGGATGACTGTGGCTTGTGACCATAGGTTAGGCAAGGAGCTGGTCCTGAAAGATTTTTCAAAGATTATGCTTAGAGGTTTGGCTATGGCAGTGGATAGCTTTCTTAAGAAGTAGGCACATATTCCATCCGGTCCAATAGATAGAGATGGTTTTAGATTGCGTAGTGATTTTTCGACATTGTCTTCTGTGAAATCGATATGTATTAGATCATTGTTGTTATCTGTGGTACGGCTAGGAAATACTGGGCATGATCCATTGCTGTTTACAAATACTGAGCCGAAGAATGTGTTAAAGATGTTGGCTTTATTGGTGTCGTCGTTGCAGTCTTTACCATCAGGTCCTATCAAGGGAGGGATGGACCTTGAGTCTTTTAGTTTGTTGTTTACAAAATTGTAAAAAGCTCGGGTGGAATTGGTGCTTAGAAGGTTTTCCTCTTGTTTAATGTGATAATTGGTGCATTCAGTCTTTATCTGGTGGCATAAATTTTTGTATCGGTTTTTGAAATTGGCAACGTGACCAGATTTGTTTTTCCGCCAGAGTGATCTCTTTTTGGATTGAAGTTTCCTTATTGATATGGGTAATCTGCTTTTTGTTTTGTTTTGGGAGTTGTTGTTGGAACATATAGTTTGATGACTCTTTTGACTTCAAGTAAAAATATGTTATAATGGTCTTCAACGGTATTGCATCCAGTGAATAGAGTTTGCCAATCAAGGGATGAGAGATCGTTGTCTATAAGATCATAGTTGCCTTTTTGAAGTTACAATAGGGGATTACATCATTGTGGTGATTTTTGTGTGGATGTATGTTGAGACAAAAGTCGATCATATTGTGGTCACTACTGGAAAAGGGTTCTTTAGTTTGTATTCCGTAAATTAGGTTCAAACTGTTGCAGAAGATGAGATCGAGGCAGTTGTTTAGTCTAGTGTTGTTGATTACTAGTTGTTCCAGTCCCAGATTTGTAATAGCATTGTAGAAGGTTGTGTGTATGATTTCAGTTGTACAATCATTTAGGGTCCAGTTAATATGAGGTAGATTGAAATCACCAAGAAGGATAAAGGGTATGGGCAGGATGCAGCCCATGTTAGTAATGTATTTAGCTTGTTTACATGTTCGATGTCATAATCAGGTGCTCTGTAACATAGTAAGAATCGAATTGTGATATTTGAGGATAGTTCACAGATGATGGTTTCAGGAAGGGCAAGCTCCTGGGTAACTTGGATATTTTTAGATGTAAGGATTTTTATAGAATATAGCAACACCACCTCCTCGACTATTTTCACGATCTGATCTGTAAACATGATAGTCTCTTACTGTGGTAATGGAGTCGGGAGAGATGCATTGAGCCATGTTTCACAGACAAATATAATGTCGAAGTTAGCCATATTTAGGAGGAAGAGAAATTCAGGTATTTTATTCACGAGGCTTCTTGCATTGAGTAGTTTGCATTTAAGGCCGGCAGTAGTTGGAATTGAGGTAGTTGGGGCGTGCGTGCCTAGTCTTGGGTGATGGTGGATGGGTTGAGGTAGGGCTGTGGTTGAGGGTAAAAGCTGAGTATTGGGTTGCGTGGCTTACTTTTGATACAGTCAGCATGGTAGTCAATGTACAGGTCCTTCTCTCCATTGTCTAGACGGTTTTTGAGTTTGATGCGGAGTACACGGGAGCGGGCACGTTGCTGTATGGTCTGGGTACACATTGTCTGGGTAGGCTGCTGTCTACTGACCCAGGTGAGACCACACCTAGTTCAGGGATTAATTCATGCATGGATTAAACTTGATTCAGGTTGACTCAGCCTTCCATCCTTCTGAGATGGGTAAAATGAGAACCCAAATTGTTGGGGGCAATATGTTGACTCTGTAAGCCACTTAGAGAGGGCTGTAAAGCACTGTAAAGTGGTATATAAGTCTAAGTGCTATTGCTAAATGCTATTACTATTGTTTGCTTGGGGAGATAAGTGAATCCAGTCACTGTGAAAGCCTGAATACCCAGAATCTTCTTTAGATGGGGGTGTACTTTGTTAGCCAACAAACAGTAAGTTAGCAATGCTGCCATTGATACTTGCATCCATCTGGTGTCATACAATAGAAAGAAACAGAAGGAGAGCAGCCAAAGCTCCTTTTTGTAACCTAAAAAGCTTTACAGACAAGCTGCTTTGCCTCTAAGCTGTGAGAAAGGAGAAATGTAGTCCTGCAGATTCTTCAATTTAAATGCAGATCACAGCTCTTGTCCAGCTGCTTAAAAGCTGTTAAACCTTTAAACTGCACTTTTCTTTGCTAGAGAGGAACAAGGGGATAAATGGTACACTCCCAGCATTTTGGAAGAGCAGTGATTTGTGATAACCTAGTGAGAGTTCATGTAATTTTTAGAGGGCATCAAACTAGGAACACACAGGCATTTTGCTTCAAAGCTGATATAGTCCCATTCATTCCAACTGATGCCTTAATGATGCCTGGAAATGTCAACTTAGATGCTTTCAGAAGACAAGTTTAGCGTATGAATGTTTTGTGTGTCAAATAAATGCTTTAGGGTCAGCAATTTCTGCCTAAATTGAACAGTTATGATGCATTTGCTATTAGATCCAACCAAACAAGAATTCCCAGGTGGCACAACAGATGTTGTTGAGCTTCTTCTGAGGCCCGTCTGCAGGTGCTTGCGCTAAATGAAAGATAAGGCTGGCAGTGGGATTCTGGCTATGGGATTCTGGCTATGACCTCCTTAGCTGACAGCTGCATTACATGCAGAGAATAAATTACATCCTTTTCATCTAAAATGAACCTTTTAGTTTGTGTGGGCGTATGTGTGTGTATTGTAGTGTGTATTGTAGAAGAGACTGTTGTTAGCATTAGTGGTTTTTGTTTGCCTTTGATCCCACTACTCTCCAGAACCATGTTTATGTCTTTCCATGATTTTAAGCCTCATGTAAATTGCCAGATGATTGTTTTTCTTGTTTTGTTTTTACCTGTATTGTAAATAAACAAATATCCATTCAATTCAGAAACAAATTTGGACAGGATCACTAATTGTTCTTTACCTAATATTTTTGAAAGAATTGATCTACAGCATGTGTCTGATTTAGTTTTAAATGATGATTTAAAACTAAAACAATGTTCCTTTCACCAAAAATTGTGGTATACATTAGTGGGATATACATTGACTAATGTTTCTGAAATTTATTCTCTATATTATATTGAAGCAACTAGTATCTGAGTTGGGAATCTAAGCAATCAGTGTAGTTATTTTTAGCAGAGATTTCTATATATAATTACAGATAACAAACTTTGATAATCTTTTGAAATTCTGAAAATCATATGTTATTGTACTGTTATAACCAGTTCTTCTATAGTCCTGGTTTATGATAGATGCTCTTGAATGTTTATTAATTCACTGCATTGGTAGGATGCAGGCTTGTGGTCAACTTATGACCACAATTAAGCCTAAAATTAATGTTACCAAGTGAGAAATTTGTTAAATGAGTTTTGCCGCAGTTTATGACTTTTCTTGCCACATTTTTTAAGCGAATCATTGCAGTTGTTAAACTAGTAACACTAGTAAGTGAATCTGGTCTCCCTATTGACTTTGCTTGTCAGAAGTTTGCAAAAGATAACCCCAGGATACTGCAATTGTGGTATATATGAGTCAGTTGTCAAGCATTCAAATGTAAAAACCATGGGGATTCTGCAATAGTCATAAGTGTGAGAAATGGTCATAAGTCAATTTTTCAGCACTGTTGTAACTTTGAATGGTCACCAAGAGAACTGTTGTAAGTCAAGAACTACCTGTATAACCTCTCTACTGTCCGGCTTGCATAGAATAGCACGGACATACTTGGGGTAAAATTGAGCTTTTGCTGTGCTTGCAGTGTGCTGATAACATGCGCCAAAAGCTTATCTATACTGTTTTTACCATTAGTATGGAAGCATGGATGAGACTAAGCCTGATAACCAAGTCCATATCTTTTTTTATCTTACTAATGTTTTGGGAGGGCCACAATTGCCCAGAGTCATGAAGGATAATGAAGTACAGTATTCCTAGGTGGTGATGTTGAAGCACATACGCTGCTTGTATTACTAGAGTATATGATAAGCTCAAATTAATTCATGAAATAAATATGCATTGAGTCTATGAAATTGAAAAAGGGAGGAAGGATATAACAGATCTGAACAAAGACAGAGTGGTCTTATATAGCAGAATGGATGTACAATCAGAAAATGTATGAAAAGGCTAAATTGTGTGTCAGAAGCTATAAAGCAGTATCATCTAATTGCTGTGGGTACATATGAACATAAAATTCATAGGTCAACTTACTCAGTAGCATGCTTCCCTAAGAATTAATAGCAGAACAGTGAGCTATAAGTTTGAGGGGGAAATATGCAACTTTTTGAATTAATGCAATCAAAGATAAATTATTACTCTGATAGATGACACAAATATATGTGTTCGAATGAGATGATGGAGTACGGAAAAAGAATTGCTTAGGCCATTAGAAGGCACAAGAGTGAACAGGATTGGTGAGTATCTGCTCAGATAAAAGTCTGCTATGAATATGTCTTTTAAGCATAAGTTTATTCATATTGTCCGAATGGCAAAGAAATGAACATAAACCTGAAAGGATGATTGATTTAATTCTTCATTATGAATTACTGAGATAACTAGTGAAAAATACACGGGTGATCAGAGGTCCTCAATGTGAGACAGACCATTGTTCTATATATTGTAGAAGGAAAAGATGTGAAAGAAACTAAAGGGAAAGATGAATGTCTGCAGAATGAGACATATTTTTTCTCTATGAAAAAAATGTGATAAACTACAATAATCTCCTAACTCAATAACTATAAAAAAGTCATAAGAAGAGGAGATGTGAAAAATACCTGGAACCAAATGAAAAGAATGATGTGAAGATTTATGGTGATACACTAATAGAAAGTAAGGAAAGAGGTCTTGGTGGAATGAGAGCTCAGTGAAAGAGACTCTGAATAAAAAATATTGCATGTAAAAGAATGGTTGCTGCAAAAAGTAAGGAAAAGAGGAAGAGATGTTAAGAAACAAATGAATAATGACAGATGTAGTCAAAAAGAGCAAAGAAGGGTTAAAAGAGGCAGAACAAATGTAATGTAAATGGGTAAAGAAGCTAAACAAGAAGCTTCCAGCAGAATCAATGGAGTAAAAATAAAATGGATGACTTAGGATGAAAATGAAGGGAGGAAATTTTGAACATTTGTATCAGCATGGTTGTGGCATGTTAAAGAATACAAATGAAACCAAAGCCGTAACTGTAAACACCAAGGGAAAAAATAACATAGAGAAAGTAATAAATGCTGTAAATTTATTGAAAAATGTAAGAATCCAGGATTAGATGGTGCAACTGGATCTGGTTCATAAATGATGGGGCAGTGTAACTTCTTTAATATATAAAAACTGTGCCTAGTGATTGAAAGATGCAAATGTTATTTTCCTATGCAAAGCAGAGAAGGAGTTTTCTTAAGTGTGCCTAGGGAGGAGGTTTGACAGAACTGTCATCCAACAAATTCAACCGGTGATAAGGAGCAAAATTTAGAAGTTGTGGCATGGCTTCAGGAAAAGAAAGGGAATTGTAGCCTGAGATGTTTGCTTTTTAGCACTTCACTGAAAGATGCATGAATGTGTGAGTAGCTGTTAGTGAAGTGGCTGTTTTTCCCAAGGGCTGGGAATGCTCATTCAGAGAAGAAACAAAGCCAAGGAAATCAAATAACCATTTTTTTTCCTTTTCTTAATGTCTCCTAGTTTAAACTGTAAGACAGCACTGCTCATCCACTGTTCTTGTTGCTGAGGCAGAATAAGTCTTGGGTCTTAGAACAGTGATGTTTTCCTACAGCATACTATTTTACTAGTTCAAACATTGATGGATTATACTTTAATACAGCAATCCAGAAGAGTTTCACATAACTTTTCAAACCTTTATTTATATCCCACTTTTATTACTTTTATACATGATTTAAAGTGGTGAACATTCCAAATTATCCTTCTTCCTCCCATTTTCCTCACAACAACCACCCTGTGAGGTGAGTTAGGATGAAAGAGAGGGACTGGCCCAAAGTCACCTTCTGGCTGGCTTTCGTACCTAAACAGGACTAGCATTCTAAGTTTTCTAATTTCTAGCCTGGTGCCTTAACCACTAGCACAAGTGTGTCAAACTCGTGACGACATGTTGTCATCATGTGATGTATCATAACTTTTTTCCCCTTTGCTAAACCGGGGTGGGCATGGCCAGCACGTGATGCATCTGACCTGTGGGTCATGAGTTTGACACCACTGCATTAGCAGTTTCTAATGCGCCACCCTTCTCTTAACTTGTTCCTATTTCTCTGACTCTTTCACCAGACTGAATGAGAATTGATAGAGAAAAAAGGCAGAAAGTCAAATCAAAACTGAGGATAAGCCAGGAAGAGGCAGAAAAAGCAGCTGAATGCGCTAGAGTTGCCCATTGCATCCACCTTTCTATATAGAAGGTGGCTAGAGTGGTTTTCAATTTGTATCAAGAGCCTCATACACATGGAGGGTGCTGGCTTGAACTGTAGTGAATTTGCATAGTCATCCCTGCTATAGTACAAATCCTACCTTGAATTTAGATAGACTTTCCCCACTTGTAACAATACCTGAAGAGCACTGGAGTTCAGGAGGAATTAATTTCTAACTTAGTGAGTCTGGCCAGGAATTTTGAAATATTTCATTGAGGATTAAAGGACACCCTTCTTTTTGTCAGCATTGTAAATCTGGCTCAGATCTATTTGTTGGAAGGAGGTTAATAATATTCTTCCTTCCTGCTTTGGTTCTGAATCCCTTTCTTGTGAATACAGAGGAAAGATGGAAGGGAGGAAAACCACATCCAGTGGCACCAGGAGCAGGATTTTTTTGTCCGATAGAATTGGCTGAAAGTATAAGCAGGGGTGGGATTCTACCGGTTCTGTCCACCTCTGTAGAACCAGTAGTTCTGAAGAGCAGCAGACAGAGAGCATACATAGAACTGGTTCTATGTCTGCTGCTGTTTTGGCCCGCCCGCCTGCCCTGGCTCTTACCTGACCTTTATTTCCTGCCTTTTCAACTGCAGCTGCTTTGCGCAACACAGCTGCGGTTGAAACAGCGGGGAAAAGGGGCTTTTCCAACCACTGCGCACTTGTATGCAGTGCTGCTCAGCAGGTCGTAAATTGCACGCTTGCAACACAGAGTGGCAGAACCAGTAGTTATACCAATCAGATCCCATCCCTGAGTATAAGTCCTTGCAGCCCAGGCAGAGTAATCCTTCTCCGAATTGAGTCCCAAGATGCTTTATGTAATTAAAATTAAAATTAAAACAACAGGGTCAAACACACACTATGTATTAAATGTAATGAGACAGAACTGGCACTTGCAGTTCAGTCAAATGAAGTAGCTATGCATCTATTTGTCAAGTCCTAACTTATAATAATAGGCAATTTTGATCTGATGCTACACAGAAGTCCAGCTTGGGAGGTTTCTATGCCTGGAAATGGGGTACAGTGGAGCAGAGAGACAAAGTAGCAATTTTAAATATGGACCTATGGACTGTACTGGAACATTTGGTTGTCATTTGAACCTAACAACTCTCCTGTGCTTTGATGACTGTAGGAGATGACCAGGAAGAGTCCGAGGAAGGGATCAAACATGGCAAAAGTCACAAGAGATCTAAGTCCAGTCCACCTTGAATGTTTATCTTCTCTCCTACTCATTTCCCTTAACCACCAATTGGTCAGGTTCTTATAGAGAGTTAAGCTTGCAATACATCTTTATGCTCATTTTAAATGCCTGAATCTTGTGATTTCCCTGGTGCTTGACAATGACTGTTCGTAGGCAGAAACTCAACAGGCTTGGCTTGGCTTTATAACTGGAAAAGAAAGCAGAAATGTCAAAAGCTCTGTATATAGGCAACTATGGATATCTTGCAAGAAACAAAAAGGGTGGAACCAACCACATTGAAACCTGGCATCAAATATAATGGAATCATGTCAACAAATGTCCACACTGAACCTGGCCTTACTTGTACAGCAAAGGCTTTTGTAGCAGCAATCTCAGTTAGACAACCTAGAAGTTAAAGCCCCATTTCCAATTTATATAGAGACAGATTACATGAAAATAGGTAGATTAATGGAGGTAAGTATAGTCCTAGTAGCAGGCTATGTCAAGTGCCTTAGCAATATAAGCTGTCTGTTTATGCACATGTACTTTATCTTATTCTTATATTTGGAAAAAGGAAGTAAAGGAAAAAGGAAGTAAATAAGGAAGAAAAGTCTCTGAGGAATTGCTTTAAATTACCAGAGTCCCCAGGAACTCATTGTTGCTATGATTGGTTGGATGGTTGTTTGGTTGTTAGGTGTCTAAGCATGTATCTATGGTTTGCAAGGCTAACAGAGATAGAAAAATCCTGATGAGTGGATGAGAGAGAACCCATTTGCCCTTGCATTGCTCCATGCAGTCCTTCTGATCAAAATGAAGCTCCATAATGCTTACAACTCTTGTTTTACATCCTGGAATAGATTAAAACATTTGTTTGTCTCCAGAAATTTTCAACCAACTATGAGTGGAATGAGTCATCTCTAAAAGCTGTGGCTGAGGTTTTCCTTTTACAGCACTTCAAGGCCATTGGCTATTAGTATCATTTCACTGAAGAAAAATCCATTACAAATTGTAATGTCCTTTGTGCTGTAAATTACTAACAGATAATCAAAAATATCCATTATGTAGTATAAAAACCACCACATATACTGTATATAACTTTTGGTTGTTTTCATTATAATCTCATTTTCACTTTTTGCTTGTTGAGCTCCTTTGATGTGCTATTTTCAAAACTTCTCAAATGTTTAAAGTGAAATATGTAACAAAATGCTAGAGTGCTTGTTTGCATTTCAGTCAGTCAATCATTTTTATCCTCAAGATATTCCCTTTTCCTCTTTACCTGGGTGAACTGGGTATATTAGTTCAATGGCATTTAATAGACTCACTTTCCATTCATCTTCTTCTACTCCTTGCTGTCAACTTCTAAATATGCCTATGCTGTTGCAGCCATGTTCTCGTTTCTCAGCTACCACAGAGTAAGGGCAGAGGGAAAGGTTTGGAATGCTAGCCCCAGACGATAACAAGAACTAGTCCCATAGGAACCAAGGTCATCTCAACAGAAATTTGGCAAAGACTTGGCAGAGTTGCCATAGCAACACCAGAACACCTAATTGGACAATGTGACCTGTGCTAATGAGGGGAGGGAAGAATCTATTATTTATTTATGCAAAAATCCACAGGAAATAGGTAGAGTTGGTTTTGCTTCCATGTGTACCAAAATGATGTACCCAATAAAGTTTTGCTTAAAGAAATTGGACTGTCTCAACTTTGCTGGCTTGATTGGGTTCATCAGTTGGAACCTTGACACTTGCCTTCTGCGGAAAAAAACCTAAAAACTTATTGACCTCTAGCTGAACTGCAAATACTGAGCAGAGTGGCATTCATGTCAACCCCCTAACAGTTGATGCCTGCTCCGTTGAATAAAGTGGGGCTTAACCTTCAAATTGAATAGAGATTGCAGCACAATGAGGCCTCTGGATATACAAAGAGTGAGATTTGATAAGGGACAAACTGTCCCAGAATTATCCCCAAACTGAACTTTCTGTTTTTTTCTTTGCAAACATTTCACCTCATCCAAGTAGCTTCTTCATCTCTACTGGATGGTGCGAATGGAATCCAGTCAGAGCTGAAAAGGCTTCTTGGATAAGAAACAAAACATAGTCAAAGGGGAAAAAAAGAGAAAGTCCAGTTGCCTCTTGAAAAAGCACCTTTGGGATATCCATGACCTGGATGACAGAGAATCTCCATAGACATGTCCCAGAATTACATCCACTGACTTTCCTATATCTGTCCAACTCAGAAATTGCCTCTCAAAGACATTGACTTACCTTATATAATCAATGGTACAACCCAAAAGTAAAAGTACAGCCCAAAACTTGATTTCTTTTCCAGATGAAATGTGGATGAGATTGAGATTACAAGTCAGACATTATGTGGAAATCTCCTTATTTATGATAGGCCACTTAATGGGTGTGTTGATATTTCCACTCTGTGGACTGATTTCCTAAATGATAACATTACACTCAGAGTCTAGCTTTTTATTCCTGCTTTAAGTATCGCACTAGATTTAAATGAACAGATTCTTTAAAACAACAGCTCACATGGAAATCTAAGAAAAAGTAATCAGCTTTAATGGATAGCAAAAATGTCTTTTTTAAAATCATTTTTGAAATTGCCACCATTATTTATGTACAATTGACTATCATTGTTATGGAAAAGAAACAGCTTTCCAATCAGTGACTCTATAGCTGTTTTTAAAATATAATATTGGTAATGTGGCAGGATTGTGGTTTGCTCAAGTTATGCATGGAATACAGTAGTTAGGTTTATATGAATCCCCTTTTTCCTAGCAGAGTTTATTACAATACTTATATTTTAATGCTACAAAGCAAAAAGTGCAACCTTCAGATATTGGTGCTTCTATGTTCTGGCTTTGAATTTCTTTCAATTTGAAAATGGTTATATTGTGGCTACATGTATGGTAGAGTCCATCAACTTTACTCCAATGCTGACATTTTGTGGTTTGACATCATACTATAGTCACTGATTACAATCATCACGGTCATTACAGCCACTACAATCAGTATGGATTTTCAGTTTGCTTCCTGTTTCTTTAGGAATGTTTGCTGCCAGTTGTGCTCTGCACAGGATGTAATGATAATAATATCCATAGCTAGAATGCTTTCTTTAAAACAGGGTTCTGCAAGGAACTAAGGCAGGAAGAACTTTCTCTGCAGGGAATTAAAGGAAATTTAAAAAAACCCACAGCCATCCACTCCCACCTCAACACTGCTCTTTCCCTCTCACTGGTTCATCAAATAAAATCCATGCAGAAAGCAACCAGCCATCTTTTTGTTCAATTTCAAGATTGCAGGCACACACATGCAGACATAGTACACTGCTCAGAAGCTGACACAGATAACAGCAGGTAGGCATGTAATTCAAATGCCTATCAGAGAGTGCAATTACAATCTAAGAAGCAATCTCCAAGTACATTCCGAGAATTACAGAAAGCCAGATCAGGTAATCAGCCAGTCAAAGGGTCACAACTTAGAAAGATAAGTAGTTGTTTCCAACAAAGGCTGCAAGCAAAGCAGCTGACCTCATCCTTTGCCTAGTGAGGAGCCTCATTGAGAAATGTTGCTTTGCTTGTCTCTGTTAGTGCCTAGACCTGAGACTTGGTGATTCTGCTTGACTCTATTTGTGTCTAGACCTGAGACTTGGTGATTCGATCTCATCATCTAACTGTTCCAGCTGAATAGGAGATGCCTGTGACTGCTGAGCCTCAATTGAGTTCTGGTGTTTTGATTGAAGCCTGGATGACAACCCTGGCTTACTGACTGGCAATCCTGAAGCACAGGCTCAGCTGGAGCAATATCATTGGATTCAAGATTAAAATTAGATTCTGAATCATGGCTCATAACACTCTTCCCTTGCCATGTGTATACACACAAATCTTGACTCCATGCCTCCTCCCAAACAATTGCAAACATTTCTAACTTCACAATGAGTTAGATGAGCAACCACAATGAGTTTGATCTCTGTTTAATAATCAAGGTGGCAACCTGTGCATGCCTACTTACACAGCACTATTGAGCAGTGAGAATATTAATAAATAAACAGAGTACCATGAGGCTTCACCACAGAGCACATGTGCAGCAAATCCCTTTAGATTTCCCCTGGAATAAACATACATGACAATCATGTTTGCAAAGGCAAGTGAGTAGATGATAGAATGTACAAGTGGCTTCAACCAACAAAATCCATGCCATCTATATCCATCCTAGGTGTATGCAATACCCCTTGGTGTACAAAAGACGTTTTCTTGATTAGGCTTAATAAATTTAATAAAGGCCTAGTAAATTATTTTGTTTTCTCAATTAGGCCTAATAAATTGTTATGCAATGTGAACATTTTCCCAATTACAAGCAGTACAATTATAGATATGCAGGAAAAAATCCAAACAAAGCTAGGAGAGAAAATTAAGCCATTTTGGAAAAAAAGAAATTTGCCCGAAGACTGATGCCATCTAAAGATACAAGTTATATTTTTATCTCTATTATACTACTGCTTGAACAACAGCTACTAGGATCATATTTGGTGAAAACAATAATGTGTAGTGAAGTGTAGGTAGCAGAAATATATTTTAACTGCAAGTGCAGCCAGAAGATGGTAATTTTCCATGACATTTTGTTGCCAATGAGAAACTATCTCCTGTAGGTTCCTCCACGAACGTAGGGAGAGAGAAAAATGTAGCAAGTCTCTTTCTTTTGATTTTACATGTACAGTTTGATCTACATTTATATAGCCAGTCAGTTAACCCCTAGGCTCTGCCTTTATTATAGCTGAACCAAATAAGCTGCAAACCCTGAATTATTTCGCCATGATTCACATATTGTGTCAGAGAGAAACTGGATTTTAACACACTTTATAGTAGAAGAAGAAAATGGAGATCATGTGCTTTAACACAGGGGTCCGCGGACCGGTACCGGTCCGTGGAACAAGTCCTACCAGGCCGCTGGTTTGCTGGGCGCCGCCATCTTTTTTTGATGAAAAAGTGCTTCCGGTGAGCTTTTCCGGGTAGAAAGCTCACCAGAAGCATTTTTCATCCAAAAAGATGGCAGAGCCAGCGCTCCGATGAGCTTTTCCGGGTAGAAAGCTCACCGGAAGCACTTTTTCATCAAAAAGATGGCGGATAGCGCTTCGGTGAGCTTTTCCGGGTAGAAAGCCATTTCTACCCGGAAAAGCTCACCGAAGCGTAGCGTGCCATCTTTTGATGAAAAAGTGCTTCCGTGAGGTCACTGGAAGCACTTTTTCATCAAAAAGATGGCGGCGCCCAGCTGATGCCGGTACCGGGCCGTGGCGCCCAGCTGATGCCGGTACCGGGCCGCGGCATAAAAAAGGTTGGGGATCACTGCTTTAACAGATTCATTCACTCATTCATTTTAGTTGTTGCAATGCCATTAGTTTTATCAGTTCCCATCCATGCTTGAGTCTTACATGACTTTGCAATCAAGATTCTGACTGAGATATGGGGAAAAGATAATGCAGAAGGCCAAAAGATCAGTCTATAGTTCTAGTAACTAAAGATAGTTAAGGAGATGATAGAGATTTGGAGAGGGGAGAAGCTGCCTCAATTTTAAATATTGTAGAGATTAAACATGACTCTTATGAACACTGTACTATATAAATGACATTTGATGTTTGTGACCAAAAAACTTGAGGAAGGATAGCAAATCCAGCATATTCTCTAGATGAATGGCAGGAACAGATGCCTTCTTTATAATCCTTTCAGATTTCTTTTCTCACACATTTCCAGTTCATTTTCACCAGTTCATTTTTTTAATTCTCACAATATACTGCTCATCCATGTTTGCTGCTTATACTTGCCTTTCATTGAAAATTTTAGTTTTATGTTGTCATATCTGCTTAAAGTAAAGTACATCATTTTTATTTGTCCACTGTGTCAACAATAAATCAGAATAAAGTTGGAAGGGACATTGGAGGACTTCTAGTCCAACTTCTAGTTCAAGCAGGAGACCCTATACCATTTCAGACAAGTGATTGTCCAGTATTTTCTTAAAAATATCCAGTGATGAAGCACCTACAACTTCTGACTGCAAGCTGTTTCATTGGTTAATTGCTTTCACTGGATTTCTCCTTAATTCCAGGTTCTTCCCTCCTTGATTCGTTTCCATCCATTGTTTCTTGTTCTGCCCTCTGATGCTTTGGAAAATATATTAATCACCTCCTCTTTGTGGCAGCCTCTCAAATACTGGAGTACTGCTATTGTGTCCCCACTAGTCCAAAGAAGAATCTCTAGCCTAAAAGAATATCTAGACAAGCCAAATCCAAATACTGCGGTTGTTCTTCATATGTTTTAGTCTCCAAACCTTTAATAATATTACTTGCCCTTCTTTGCACTTTTTTGTTGTAATGTAGTGCCCAAAATTGGATGCAGAATTCTAGGTATGACTTCACTAAGGTTTTTAAAGTGCTACTAATACTTCATGTGTTTTTGATTCTATGCCTCTGTTTATACAACCAAAGATTTTATTAGTTTTTTTGGCTGCTGCCACATACTATTGGGTCATATTTAAGTGATTGTCTACTAGGACTCCTCTCACATGTTTTTGAGCCAGGTTTTGCTGATCTGTTACCTTTGTTTTTTTGTAAGTGTAAACCCTTGCTTTTCTCCACATTAAATTTCATGTTGTTGGATAGGGCCCATTGTTAAAGTCTGTCAATATCTTTTTGGATCCTGAGCTTATCTTTTGGGATGTTGGCTATTAGTATCATCTGCAAAAAATTTTTTGCAGTTACCCAAGTTCCCAGGAGCTTGCTCTTCCTGAGACCATCATCTGTGAACTATCCTTAAATATCACATTTCGATTCTTACTATGTTACAGAGCACCTGATGATGACATCGAACATGTAAACAAGCTAAATTCACTACTAACATGGGCAACATCCTGCCCACACGCTTTTATCTTTCTTGGTGACTTTAATCTACCTCATATTGACTGGACCCTAAATGAATGTACAACTGAACCCATACATGCAACCTTCTACAATGCTGTTACAAATCTTGGATTGGAACAACTAGTAACCAACAATACTAGACAAAACAACTGCCTCAATCTCATCTTCTGAAATAGTTTGAATTTAATTTATGGAATACAAACTAAAGAAACCTTTTCCAGCAGTTACCACAATATGATTGATGCTTGTCTCAACATACACCCACACAAAAATCATCAGAATGATGTAATCCCCAATTATAACTTCAAAAAAGGCAACTATGGTCTTATAGACAACCATCTCTCATTCCTTGATTGGCAATCTCTATTCACTGGATGCAATACTGTTGAAGACCATTACAACATATTTTTACTTGAAGTCAAAAGAGTCATCAAACTATATGTACCAACAACAACTCCCAAAACAAAAACAAAAAAAAACAGATTACCCATAACAATAAGGAAACTTCAATCCAAAAAGAGATCACTCTGGCGGAAAAACAAATCTGGTCACGTTGCCAATTTCAAAACCCAATACAAAAATTTATGCCCCCAGATAAAGACTGAATGCACCAATTATCACATTAAACAAGAGGAAAACCTTCTACACACGAATTCCACCCGTGCTTTTTACAATTTTGTAAACAACAAACTAAAAGACTCAAGGTCCATCCCACCCCTGATAGGACCTAATGGTAAAGACTGCAATGACGACACCATAAAAGTCAACATCTTTAACGCATTCTTTGGCTCAGTATTTGTAAACATCAATGGATCGTGCCCAGTATTTCCTAGCCGAACCACAGAAAACTACAACGTTCTAATACATATCAATTTTACAGAAGACAATGTTGAAAAAGCACTACACAATCTAAAACCATCTCTATCTATTGGACCGGACGGAATATGTGCCTACTTCTTAAAAAAAGCTATCCACTGCCATAGCAGAACCTCTAAGCATAATCTTTGAAAAATCTTTCAGGACCAGCTCCTTGCCTAACCTATGGTCACAAGCCACGGGCATCCCCATCTTCAAAAAGGGAGACCCCAGCCTAGTTGAAAATTACAGACCAATCTCCTTATGCTGCATTACCTGTAAAGTCATGGAATCAATTATTAACCAATCCATCATCCTCTACTTTAGAGACAAACAACCTACTCTCCAATAAACAATTTGGTTTCAGAAAAAAACTATCCTGTAATCTGCAACTCTTACACTGCAAAAACATATGGACTGCACAACTTGATCAGGGCAAAACAATAGATGCAATCTACATAGACTTCTGTAAAGTCTTTGATTCAGTGGTACACAACAAACTACTCCTAAAACTAAAATCTTATGGTATCTCTGGACACATGCATAACTGGATAGAAGCATTCCTGACAAACAGACAACAAATGGTCAAAATTGGGAGTGTCCTATCAAATTCTGTACCTGTCAATAGTGGTGTCCCCAAGGCAGTGTTCTAGGACCAACTCTCTTCATACTCCACATAAATGACCTCTGTGATCATATTAAGAGCAACTGCATTCTCTTCGCTGATGATGTAAAGCTGTTCAATACCACAGACAATACTGCTACCCTTCAAAAAGATCTTGACTGTGTATCAGAATGGTCAAACAAATGGCAACTTCAAATCTCAACAAATAAATGCTCTGTCCTACATATTGGCAAAAAAAATCAGAAAATAAAATACAAGCTGAATAGTCAAGACCTTGTTGATGATCCCAGCTCTGTAAAGGACCTTGGAAAACTCATCTTATTATTAGAGCCCACTGTAACTAAATAGCCAAAAAGGCATTAAGAGTTGTTAAACTAATCCTACATAGCTTTTTCTCTGGTAATATGACACTACTAACTAGAGCATACAAAACATTTGCTAGACCAATACTTGAATACAGCTCATCAGTCTGGAACCCACATTACATATTTGATATTAGCACAGTTGAAAAAGTCCAGAAATATTTCACAAGAAGAGTTCTCCACTCCTCTACTCATTGCAGAATAGCTTATGCCACCAGACTTGAAATTCCAGACCTAGAAAACCTTGAATTATGCCGTCTTCGGTCTGATCTAAGTATGGTATATAAAATCATACATTGCAATGACTTACCTGTCAATAAATACTTCAGCTTCAACCATAACAACACAAGAGCACACAATAGATACAAACTCAAGGTAAACAGCACCAAACTTGATTGCAGGAAATATGACTTCAGCAACAGAGTGGTCAATGTCTGGAATACTCTACCTGACTCTGTGGTTTCTTCCCCAAACCCCAAAAACTTTAACCTTAAACTGTCTACTATTGACCTCACCCCTTTCCTAAGAAGTCTGTAGGGGGCGTGCATAAGTGCACCAACGTGCCTACCGTCCCTGTCCTATTGTTTATTTTTCTTATATGTACCCATTTCATGTATTCATAACTATGTATATACTTATACCTATTATCTTGTAAGCGATTGACAAATCAAATAAATAAATAAATAAAAATAAATAAATTTGGTGAGTTCCCCTTCTATTCCATCATCTAAGTCATTTATGAAGATATTGAAGACTATTGCAACTAAGACAGAACTTTGTAGTACCCACTGCTTACTTCCCTCCATATAGATGCAGTATAATTAAGGATGATTTCTTGAATACAGTTTGTCAGCCAGTTAGAAATCCATCTGGTGGTGATGCTGTCTATTCCACATTTTTCTAGCTTACCAAGAAGTAGGTTGTGGTCTACTTTGTTGAATGGTCACATTGCCAATTTCAAAAGCCGATACAAAAATTTATGCCACCAGATAAAGACCGAATGCACCAATCATCACATTAAACAAGAGGAAAACCTTCTAAGCACCAATTCCACCTGCGCTTTTTACAATTTTGTAAACAACAAACTAAAAGACTCAAGGTCCATCCCACCCCTGATAGGACCTGATGGTAAAGACTGCAACGACGACAACATTAAAGCCAACATCTTTAACACATTCTTCGGCTCAGTATTTGTAAACAGCAATGGATCATGCCCAGTATTTCCTAGCCGTACCACAGATAACCACAATGATCTAATACATATCGATTTTACAGAAGACAATGTTGAAAAAGCACTACTAAAACCATCTCTATCTATTGGACCGGATGGAATATGTGCCTACTTCTTAAAAAAGCTATCCACTGCCATAGCCAAACCTCTAAGCATAATCTTTGAAAAATCTTTCAGGACCAGCTCCTTGCCTAACCTATGGTCACAAGCCACAGTCATCCCCATCTTCAAAAAGGGAGACCCCAGCCTAGTTGAAAATTACAGACCAATCTCCTTATGCTGTGTCACCTGTAAAGTCATGGAATCAATTATTAACCAATCCATCATCCTCCACTTAGAGACAAACAACCTACTCTCCAATAAACAATTTGGTTTCAGAAAAGAACTATCCTGTAATCTGCAACTCTTACACTGCAGAAACATATGGACGACACAACTCGATCAGGGCAAAGCAATAGACGCAATCTACATAGACTTCTGTAAAGCCTTTGATTCAGTGGTACACGACAAACTACTCCTAAAAATAAAATCCTATGGTATCTCTGGACAACTGCATAACTGGATAGAAGCATTCCTGGCAAACAGACAACAAACGGTTAAAATTGGGAGCGTCCTATCAAATTCTGTACCTGTCAATAGTGGTGTCCCCCAAGGCAGTGTTCTAGGACCAACTCTCTTCATACTCTACATAAATGACCTCTGTGATCATATTAAGAGTAACTGTGTTCTTTTCGCTGATGATGTAAAGCTGTTCAATACCACAGACAATACTGCTACCCTACAAAAAGATCTTGACTATGTATCAGAATGGTCAAACAAATGGCAACTTCAAATCTCAACAAATAAATGCTCTGTCGTACATATTGGCAAAAAAAATCAGAAAATAAAATACAAGCTGAATAGTCAAGATCTTGTTGATGACCCAAGCTCTGTAAAGGACCTTGGAATACTCACCTCTAATGATCTAAGTGCTAAAGCCCACTGCAACTACAATGCCAAAAAGGCATTAAGAGTTGTTAACCTAATCCTACGTAGCTTTTTCTCTGGTAATATCACACTACTAACTAGAGCATACAAAACATTTGCTAGACCAATACTTGAATACAGCTCATCAGTCTGGAACCCACATTACGTATCTGATATTAGCACAATTGAGAAAGTCCAGAAATATTTCACAAGAAGAGTTCTCCACTCCTCCACTCGTTGTAGAATACCTTATGCCACCAGACTTGAAATTCTAGAACTAGAAAACCTTGAATTACGCCGTCTTCGGTCTGATTTAAACATGGTATATAAAATCATACATTGCAATGTCCTACCTGTCAATGAATACTTCAGCTTCAACCATAACAACACAAGAGCACACAATAGATACAAACTCAAAGTTAACTGCACCAAACTTGATTGCAGGAAATACGACTTCAGCAATAGAGTGGTCAATGCCTGGAATACTCTACCCAACTCTGTAGTTTCTTCCCCAAACCCCAACAACTTTAACCTTAGACTGTCTACTATTGACCTCACCCCTTTCCTAAGAGGTCTGTAGGGGCGTGCATAAGCGCACCAACGTGCCTACCGTCCCTGTCCTATTGTTTCTCTTATTCTTCTTTTATTTTTCTTATATGTACCCATTTCATGTATTCACAACTATGTATACACTTATACTTACTATCTTGTAAACAATTGGCAAATCAAATAAATAAAATAAATAAATAAATAAATAAATGCCTTGCTGAAATCTAAGTATACTAAGTATGCTATGTGCACAACATTTCGCTGGTCTATTAATTTAATCACTTTGTCAGAGAATGAAATAAGATTGGTTTGGCATGATCTGTTTTTAACAAACCCATGCTGACTTCTAGTTTTTGTTTTTAGATGTTTGCAGATTTGTTTTTTTATTAAGTTTTCCAATTTCTTCCCAGTATTAATGTTAGGCTGATTGGTCTGTAGTTTCCTGGGGGTTTTTTCCTTCCTTTTTTTGAAGATGGGAACCACATCAGCTCTTTTCCAATCCTCGGGTAATTCCCCAGTGTTTCAGGGTTTTTGAAAGATACAGTACAATGGTCCTCCTTTCCATATGAACTTGGAACATACCCCTTCATATTAGCTTCATTTCTTAACACACTACCGTGTTTCTCCAACAATACGGCCTCCACCAATAGGAAGGCCCAGCATGATTTTTTGGCAGGAGGTGAAATTAAGCCCCACCCCCAAAATTTAGGCCTATTTAAACCATGTGTTTCCCCGCCATTTCTCACATCGTTCGTTAGAACTACATGAGGTGAAGAGAAATGGGGGGGAAGGGGGGGGGAAACTTGCCTTTAGGAGTGCCCTGCAGGTAGCCTAGGCTAGAATACCCTGATCTACCAATAGAACATCAGCCGATAGAAGCTCCCCGAAGGCAGAGTCCCCAGATGCTTCAGGGCGTGGCATGGCTGCCTGTGTCCCCTCACCTTTAGGCAGTTTCTTTCAGGTGATGGAAGCTCCCCAAGTGCAGTCACCGGCCACTTCGATCGGCCAGTAGAAGCGGCCTCGGGGCAAGCGCATACACACACTCCCCTCACTGCAAGTCTGTTTCTATCGGCTGACGAAAGCTCCCTTGAAGACAGAGCGCACCTGGGAGGGGGCTTGTCTAGGATGGAAACTAAGCAGGTTGGAGCTGGGATGGAGTCCCCAGGAGAGGATTTCCAAGGCTGCAGAGAGAAGTTTAAAAGAGTGGGACAGGAGAAGACAAAAGCTTCTTTAGTGATCCTCCTGCGATCCAAATGGTTGCAGTGGAAAATCGAGGTGGGGGGGAATAGGGCTATCTGAGGGGACAGAGAAGAGTGGCTGGCTCAGGAAGCAGAAATGCAGCGTGAATCTTGGGGTCATCTGATATTTATTCTGACAACAGCATATGTACATTGCATTGAGTTTGTAGTTGCATTGAGTTTGCAGTTGCATTGAGTTTGCAGTTGGGAACCTGACGCATAGGCACGCCACGCCCCGAAGCGGCTGGGGACTCTGCCTTCAAGGGAGCTTTCCTCAGCCGATAGAAACAGCCTCGCAGCGAGGGAGTGTGTGTGTGTGCTCACCCCGAGGCCGATCGAAGTGGCTGGTGACTGCACTTGGGGAGCTTCCATCGCCCAAAAGAGACTGCCTATAGGTGAAGGGACACGGGCAGCCATGCCATGTCCTGAAGCATCTGGGGACTCTGCCTTCAAGGGAGCTTTCCTCGGCTGATAGAAGAGGCCTCGTGGCGAGGGGAGTGTGTGTGTGTGTGTGTGCTCGGCCTGAGGCCGCTTCTACCGGCCGATCGAAGTGGCTGGTGACTGCACTTGGGAGCTTCCATCACCGGAAAAAGACTGTCTAAAGGCAAGGGGACACGGGCAGCCATGCCATGCCCTGAAGCAGCTGGGGACTCTGCCTTTGGGGAGCTTTTGTCAGCTGATAGAAGCGGCCTCGCAGCAAGGGGAGTGTGTGTGTGCGCTCACCCCGAGGCCGCTTCTACCGGCTGATCGAAGTCGCTGGTGACTGCACTTGGGGAGCTTCCATTGCCCAAAAGAGACTGCCTAAAGGCGAGGGGACATGAGCAGCCATGCCCGAAGCAGTTGGGGACTCTGACTATGGGAGCTTTTGTCGGCTGATAGAAGCGGCCTCATGGTGAGGTACGTGCGTATGGGCCGCTCTAGGTGGGGAGGAAATTAAGTCACCCCTGAAAAGATGGCCTAGCCATTTTTTTTGGGGGGGGGGGGGTCAAAAAAAAAAAGACCTGGCCTTATTTTGTGAGAAACACGGTTGTAGTTAGCTCAAATAAACCAAGGAATTATGTCTATTTTCATAGCTTTTACAATCAAATATACAGCATTTATTATAAGCTGGAGTTTCAGATATGAAATAATAAAGATGGCTTGGTAATAAATAACTTTATAATAAATAATGTTGTATCCCAGATTTTAATTTCCTATTAAGTATAATTTTATAATATTCATAAGAAAACTTGACTCAAGCAACATTTGTAATTTGCTATAACAATGTTCACTAGAATATCTTCTGTATCCCCCCACCTAATGAAGACATCCTTGCTTTCCATGAATCATATCACAATATGTTCTTGTTTCTGATTTTCTGCTATCCCCTATTTTCTTTTTCTAAAAGTGTAGATAAACAATAGCACAAAAACTGTAAAAGCAGAAAAATGCCAAAAAAATGCCTTTTTGGAAATGAAAACCCTCAGTGTATTAGATAAACATCAGAATGTAACCATTCAATTATGTTAGCAATGCAAATGATGCAGTTGCGGAAACACAAATTCATTTATAATCAATTCAGCACAAGAATAATATGAATGTTATTGTAGCTTCCAAGAACTGCGAAGTAATCTGTTTGATGACATCTAAGTGTGGGTCTGAAACAGTGGTGGTATTCAGCAGATTCTGAATACCGGTAGCAGAAATTATGAGTAGTTTGGAGAACCACCAAATACCACCTCTGACTGGAGATTTTACAGTATCCTTCCTCTGCCATGTCCACCAAGCTACGCCCACAGAACTGGTAGTAAAAAAAAATTGACTACCACCACTGGTTTGAAAGTCTGAGGCCCAAGGAGAAGAGGAGGTTAAAGGTGTCTGTCAATATTTTCCTACAGCTGCTAACCTTTGAGGAATAGGAAATGTATTAAATAAGTAACCTGATATTTAAACTATGGAGGAGCTATTTGGTTTTATATGTGTGTGTGTATATGCCTTCAGTGCTTACTTATAATTACCCTGCAAATAGCATATTTGGAGCTTGTAACCTTTGCAGATGGAGTATACTTGAAATCCATGCCTGACTGTAATCTCACATAACTGCTTTCTAAGCAACAAACTTCTGTGTAATTATCGATTAGATTAGATTAGATTAGATTAGATTAGATTAGATTAGATTAGATTAGATAGATAGATAGATAGATAGATAGATAGATAGATAGATAGATAGATATGGATGGACGGACAGATGGATAGATGTAGATAGTTTGAATGTTAACTTTCTGGCTATAGAAATTAAGTTCATGGTTCTATAAGGTACAGTCACAATATGGTCTCTGTTTTATTCCTTGGGGGAAAAGACAGGAGTTGTTTCTCTCACACTATTTCTATGTGACAATAGTTATGACTAACATTATTAAACATCCTTAATGAGTACATGGCCCATTTAATAAAATCTGCAAACATTTACTTTTCCCAAAGCTTAACTAGGAAGCTGATGGAGATGACTGCATATGCAAATGTATAAAATGTCACCCCAGTGGCCTGAAGTAAATGCAAATCAGGCCATATTTCCATAACCACAAAATATTTCATCTGTGTACCTGTACAACTTCTTTAAAAAATTATTTAGTGACCTTATTTTAAAATATAATATGGCTGAGAAGGATTGAAAAAAAAACTTTCCTAGGTTTTTATGGGAAATGTGTTTGCAAATATCACAATATGTTAAAAAAAACACCAAGATTATAGTACAGTATTTAATGATATATAGGTAAGGTATGTTGTACCCAGCAGGACATTAACTTCTGAATACAGACCCATAGTAGATCATACAGATAAACCAGGGATGACAAGAATTAATTTGATATATATACATTTAATGGAAACTTAATTAACTTTGCATTTTCAAAATAACACACTAAATAGTCATCCCAATTTTGCTCATTTCTAAATGTTGAAAATCTGTTCATCAATAAAAGGAAAATGTCATTAGAGATAAGATTGCTCAGAATGCAAATCCTCTTCTGTAAGGAAGATTCCTTGGGGGAAAGCATTACTTTAAGAACATTAAAAAACATAGTGCATTTGGCCCCTGCTATACACAAATAGACTGTAAGTTTGCAACCTTTTGGTTTTTTTTAGTTCAAACTAATCTAGAAATTGGACAAACCAACATGAAGAATTTTATAAGGAATGAAAAACTGAGGATGAGCTGGAGCCACTCTAAGAAGTTAATATCTTACTCTAAAATTGTCCATGGCTTTAAATTAACTTATTGCCCTTTGGACTGCATCTCATCTTTTCAAGGGGGAATGGGACAACTTGCTACAGCCAAGTCGCTGTAGCCAACTCAACACAGCCAACTTGCCATGGAGCAACTTATCACAGCCAACTCACTATGGGACTCGCTATCATCACTGCGGGGCAATTTAACAATTCTATTGAATTGCTTAAAATAAAATAAAAATATTTTAATTTTTGCCATTCACATTTCATTCTGCCCCTGCTTTTGCATCTTTTCTTTAAGGATTCTATTCCAACATTTCCTTGATATTAGTGTAACTCTTGTTCTGCAACGAGTTGTCCTGTAGCAAGTTGGCCATGGCAAGTTGGCTGTGGTGAGTTGGTCATGGCGAATGAGTTGGCTGCAGTGAATTGTCATAGACCCTTTTCAAATCTCAGACTGTATGTTCCTCCTTTGGCCTTTATTAATTAAGTACAATGTGAAAAGGAAAGAAAAGTAAGGGAGAGGAGAAAGGTAACAATACAGGGTACACAGTATATTCACAGCTGCTTATACATATTAAAAAGTTCTGCATATGTACTTGAATAAATGATAGACTTTTTTTCAAATTGGTTTATTGAAAAGAGCTCAAGTCCTGATTATCTGATCACTGTCTTGGAGTGGCTCTTCCTGCTGCTTCTCAAAGGCATTATCACACCACTTAGTGATGGCAGTGGAGTCCATTTTGCTCACTTGGCTCATGTCTCTGGATTGGACCACCTCCAGTGGAGGTGGAAGGAAATCCCAGATAAACCCCCACGTGTAGTGCTACCCTGTAAGGGTCATTGGAGTCTGGGTTCTCCTGGCCCTCTTCGTATATCTGACAGTTCACACTGGTTCCTCCCTGATGCACCTCCACTTGCCAGGTCACATGATGGGGGGGGGGGGTGGTCAGCCTTCTCTCAGGAGGCAGGTTATGTGGTTAGTCTTTTCTTCAACAGGTGGGCCATGTGATGCAGTAGTATTCAGGTGGTTGGTTGGACCTTCTCCCTCTTTCTCTCTTCTCTCTCTTGAACTGCCTTCTGAGCTCTCCTTCCAAAGCCTCTGCTACTTCGTTGTTTCCTCTACTTTCACTCAAACTCTTCTCTTCCTCAGGACTGCCCCACAGAAGCCTGTGCTATCCTATCCCCTTATTTCCCTCAGGCTTGGCACACAGAAGCCTCTCCTATCCTATCCCCTTTTCTCCTTCAGGCTTGGCCCACAGACCTCTTTCGCCATTTCCTATCCATCTAGGCCTCCTTTTTTCTCTCCCTCCCAAGGGTAGTCGCCCTCTCTCCTTACCTTCCAGCCTCCTTTCCCTCCCCCTCTCTCCCTGTCTCCTCCTCTTCCTGCCAAAAAAACGTCCTCCTCCTCTTCCCCCACCCCTTGCTACACTTATGATCTGTAAAGTACAATTCAAACCTTTAAATCCTCAAATTATTTCCCAAATATGCACCTAGTAGAAGGGTGCAAGCCAGGGAGCTTCAACCTGTGACCTGCCTTCTCAGCCCAGATGGAGACTGGACAAATGGAGAACAGGTCTTGAAGCTTTCTGACCTCTATTACCTTCATAAGGCAATTCCTTCATATTTTGTTCTAGTTATTGTCAATCACAAATAAAAACACATTATCAGAATGTCTTTGAGGAATCTTGAAATTATGAAGTAGTAAGAAGTAAAAAAGTAAATTGAACACCTGAGCTAGTCAGAAGGCATGGCCAAGATTATGAGGATCTGAATGTCTTGCTCTTAAGACCAGCTGGGGGAAAAAATAAAGGGGGTGTGGATAATTTTGAAGAAAGCACATTAGATACTAACATGAAACACATTAAAAACCCAAGACTATAGAATTGTAGTGCTGGATCAGGCCTATCTATTCTAGCATTTGGTTTCCATGGAAACCAACTAGATGCCAATGTTAAACCGGCAAGCAGGACAGCAAAGTGGCCTATTTCTAGTTTTGCTCACCCACAATAGTATTTGGAGGTGTGCTGCTTTTGTTCCAGAAGGCAGAATGTAATGATCACGACTAGCCATTAATAGTTCATTCTCTATGGATGTGTGATGACCTTTAAAATTTGATCAAACTAGGGACCTTGCTCCCTTTTCCTGCAACAAATTTCCAAGTTTAAGCAAGCATTCTCTCAAGAAGTGCTTCCTTCAGACTTTCTTAAATCTGATATAGCTCAAATTCATCAGATTGCCCAGAGGTAAGTATTATGAATAAGAATTTCCCTATCCATAATTATTTTAAAACATGCATATTCTCAGCCTCCTAATTATTAGCCATTTTTATTATCCTATCCTATTAGGTCTTGTCAACTAACTTAGATAAGCCCTTGCTCCTGTTTCCAGATCATGATTAAAAAGCTCACTACCAATATAGATCATTGGGGCAATCACTGTTCATTTCTTTCTATTGTGAGGAATCAGCACTTTATTCCTACTCTCTTCTTTCTGTTCTTTCTTCTCTTCCTCCTTGAAACATCCCTATATTTCATTAGCCTTCTGAAAATGTAAGGTCAGCTGAGTCTGTATAGATACTGACATAAATCTTTCTCAGTACCTACACTCCATGTGAAATAACAGCCTCCTTGACCAGGTAGCTACTTCAATTTGTAAGCAATTATTCTAGTAATTGCAATTATTTAAAGGAAACAGAAAGTAAAATTCAATAATTTGCCACCTCCCCCCTTTGGAGTATGAAGAAAATCACCCTATTATCATAGAAAAATAAAACAATGTACCTTTATGACTTGGCATGCTGATGCTGACATGCTGAGAACTTTCCTACAGCAGACAAGAAAACATCAGCCAGGTTCATTTGATGTCATTGTATTCTTTACCTATGGTTGTAAACTAATTATTCAATTATTCTGTTATCTTTTATAAGACTTTAACCTTTTGGCATCAGAGCTCTAGCTGGGAGGTTAATTATCACTGTATTTCTAATAAAGAAACAGGTTTATAATTCTTCAATTTGGCTCAGTTTCTTTAAGGTAAGAATTTTCTATTATTTTTAACCACTTACCAGTTTGTAATTCTCTTATGATTGCTAAGTTTTTCCAGGTGTCTTAGGGAATCACCCTGCCTTTATCTAATAGACTAGACTAGACTAGACTAGACTAGACTAGACTAGAGCTGGAAGGGACCTTGCAGTTCTTCTAATCCAGCTCCCTGCTCAAGCAGGAGATCCTATACCATTTCAGATAAGTGACTATCTAGTCTCTTCTTAAAAACCTCCAGTGATGGAGCCAAGCCATTGGTTAATTGTCCTCACTGGAATTCTCCTTAATTCCAGGTTGCTTCTCTCTTTGATTAGTTTCTAACCATTGTTTCTTCTCCTGCCCACTGGTGTTTTGGAGAATAATTTGACCCCCCTCTTCTTTGTGGCAGCCCCTGAAATACTGGAATACTGCTGGCATGTCACCCTGAATTCTTTTCTTTAGCCAAACCCAAAACCTGCAGCCATTCTTCATATGGTTTAGTTTCCAGGTCTTTGATCATCTTAGTTGCTCTTCTCTGAACTTTTTCTAAAGTCTCAACATCTTTTTTTGTAGTATGGTAACCAAAATTGGTTGTAGTATTCCAGCTGTGATCATGCTAGGGTGTTATAGAGTGGTACTAATATTTCACGTGACCTTTTTCTATGCCTCTATTTATACAATGCAAGATTGTATTAGTTTTTTTGGCTGCTGCTGCACACTTCTGGCTCATATTCAATTATCCGTTAGAACTCCAAGATCCCTCTCAGTTACTTTTTTTGAGCCAGGTCTTGCCTAATTTGTCTTTAAACCTTTGATTTTTCCTGCCTAAGTGTAAAACTTTGCTTTCCTCCACATTAAAATTCATTTTATTGGATAGGGCTCATTGTTCAAGTTTGTCAATATGTTTTTATTAAAGTAGTAACTTTAGAGGTGTTAGAAAATTCTGTTGGTTCATTTTCCAAGCTGTGTCATGAAAATAAACACTCTGGGTAACTTGCTTGAGGTGGAGGATGGTTTCTTTGACAGCATAGTGGACTGTACAGGTCCTGAAGGTGGACATAAAGTCAGAAAACTGAGAGCAATGCTGTGTATAGTGAAAGTGGGTTCATATTGAGGGATATGTTGAGCTGAAGTGCTTTTGCTCTGAGGATCATGTGAAAAGGTTTCTACTTTTCAAAGTGTGGAATCTTCTCTACCTGTGGAATTTTATGAGGGGTTTGATGTCAAAGGTCTGGGGTTGGATGTTGTGATTTAGGTTTCCTTATTGTGATTTATGGGATCTTGCTTCCTGATTGATTTGCTGGTACTGGCTGACTGCACTTTGTCAATTTCAGCTTTAAAAGGTTTAAGTGGGGTTTTGTTTTTGTTTTTTTGTAACTCTGCATGTGGGCTGGGGAAGCTTTTGCCTATGGAATGTGAGGAAAGGAGTGGTTGCTGTGTGGCCTAGCTAGCAGTTGTGTCAGAGAGGTTTTTGGTTTTTTTGCCTTCCAATAGAGGATAATACCATATCTCACTAGAACAGAGGTAGGCAACCTGGCCTTGTCTAGATTTTTGGAGTTCCACAGACATGGCCTTGTGACAACAATGATAGATACAGAATTCCAAGAAATTTAAAAGCAGTAAATGTCTGTCTTTGAATGGCATTACTGGAAAACCCAATATTTCCCTCAACACAGTCCTTGAAAAAAGAATTGTGGAATTACATAATAGAATTTTGGCCAATTGGTTAGGTTAAAAGGGATTTACGGACACTCCAGGTTCTAATCCTCTATCTTTTGTAGATGATTTTTAAGGAACAGGGTATCCCTTAGGAAAGCCACACAGCTCACAATTGTGTCAAGTACAGAAGCTTTGTGTGAAATTCACTTTTGGCTGTATTCATTTCTTAGAGATAAGGGATAGCTAAGACCCATTCAAGAAAAGTCATAAGATTAAATTCATAGGAGAACAGAAGTAGTTTTTACTTGATATTAAATGAAAACCTGACAGAAAGAACCCAAAAAACTTCAAGTCAGCAAAATAACAAAAGAATACATAGTGTAGCTAAAAGCAAGATCTGATACCTCATACCAGTCAAAAGATTCTAACCCTTAGATTTTAATTCCCCGCCAATTTTTTAAAAAAAGGATCTTACCAACATTTCTGCACAGTTAGGGGAACACTATCATAGATGTTATATGTTTTCCTTTTCATGATCCTCCCAATCTCTTTCTTATATTGTGTTTCAAAAGGAGTTTCTACTCTCTGAAAGATTTGCAAACAGAGTTATCAAGAGAAACAATTTTAAAGTGTTTCCCTGGAATAGGCTATTCAAACTCTCAGCTAAAATTCCAACTTATTCCACCCATCCCTGTGACTTTTGCCTGTGTTGTTATCTAAGCCTGGTTGTTGCTAGATACTACAACTAAGTTAGCATGTTGTGTTTTCATACCTTTCTTATTAGAATAGGTGGGAAAGTGCCTGATTTCCATGAAAAATCAACTGTTCAATCTAGTTGGTGCTTTAAAAAATGGCTGAGGAGTTATCCTTTTAGTGAAATATTCTGATACCCCCTCAAGGCAAATCATTAGTATAACAGTTAATAATTGCTATATTTTCATGAGCACAATTATAAGTTTAATAATTGTAATTATTAATTATTATTGTTAATAATAATAATAGATATTAAATAAGAGTTTGCATTTGACAAGTCTTGTTTCACAAAGTGACACTTCAACGTAATAAAAATTTATTTTTACACAGGTCAGCTGGTGCAAAATTGATTTCTCTCACTTTTGAGAGACATCTTAGGCTTTTGGTAGATTAAAGAATTTCAAGTGTTATTTTTTTTCGTATGGTACAATATGTTGTTCCACCAACTAACAATTGAAATATACTGTTTTCTCTTGGTGCAAAGTCTGTAATTATAATCTCTTAAAGGCAAAAAGTTAGTTTAAGCACAAAACAAACTTTTAATTAAAATTTATGATACTAGAAGCATTAAATATCCTTAGTAACTGAGATCATTATATCTTCTTTAAAAGATAAGAAAAAAATATTATTCCTACAAAAATATGACGGAAAGACATGAGAACAGACCATTGATTCCCGTAGAAAACTGGATCAGTTAACCCATTTATAAGTGTCATTCCAGCATTCGTTAGAATGAATACTGCATTTCCTGTGAAATTCTGCAAATTCTTAAAACTATTTCCTTTATTCCTCGTGCCTTTACCTTAAAAGAGATGTTGAGCGAAGTCGATGTTAAAAAAAAATAAGGTGCCTAGGACATACATTAGGAAATACGTGAACGGTTTCTCCAAATGGAACATTATACAGGTGCAATCTAATCAAGTAACATTTGAGCACTGAAATTGCATTATAGCAAGCAGAGAATTGGAATGGCAAAGGCACTAGGTAAGATAGAGGAAGCCAACCAATCAGAGCCTCTGTCAAAAAATGAATGTGTGTGTATTCATCACTGTGGTCTGGAAACACAGGAATACAAAAAGGATTACAACACTTAAAATTACAAAGGGCCTAAGACTGGGAGTGCATTGTAATGAATGCCATTCTAAATCAGCAACACATACGTTTAGATTTTACATTTTGGGCTTGCAATTAAACTTTTTGCTACTCTTACAAACTCTGCCCATGCTTTTTTATTCATAACTCACATTGTGTTGAATGAATTTGCTTCCAGGTTCATCAGTTTTCAACCTTCATTAGCTTAAATGGTGTTTGTAGAGTGAAACTTTTGTTTATTTGCTTACGGGTGACAAATTTAATCAGCCAGAGCATTTTTTTTTTATCTAAGATGCTGGAATTTAGGATTATTTATTTTCTATTACAGAGGAAGTTGAAAATATTAAATATAGGGTTTTCTTTCTGAGAGTGAGCAAAAAAGTATATGTTGTTTCTGTTTTCTCTCAATAATATATATACTGCAGAAAATTTGGTTATATGAAAATGAATGAAGGTCTAATGAATTGGGTACTTAAAAGTTAGAGAAAACCAACTTTTCAATTAATTGTCCTACATCCACTGAAAAGCTTTGTGTTATAGAGGCTACGTTGATGGCCTTGCTTTGTCAAGAAAATGAAAGGAAAAAAAAGAGAAGAAAAGGAGAAATCTGGCAAGGGAAATATGAGAGGAGATATATGAATGAGTGGTGAAAAAAAAGGAAACAAGTTTTCTCAACAGTACATTTGAATCTGCATTGGAACTAAAGTTGCTTCCTGTTAAGTTCTGAGCATGGGTGCAAGGAACGGCGATGAAGCAGAGAACTTGTGAACTTCAACTCTTTATTAACGATTAAGAACAGAGCAAAAACCCTGGGCAGCAGCAGCTCTTTTATAGAGCTGGCTGCTGACCCGTTACCCAATGATTTGCGTTCCAACGTTTAAATTGTACCCAATGAGAGATGTTCAACTAATAGCCAATCAGGCTGCTCCGTAAGGACCAATCCCTGCTCGCTATTCATGGGCCAATCAAAGGTGCAGGATTACGAGCCTGCTTTTCTCGTAAGGTTGACAAGTTTTTATTAAATAGTTTTTATTAGTTCATAACACCCCTCCCCCCTAGGTTCCGTTTGAGGGGTGCGGTAACATACTCGCGTAGATATGCAGGTCATTTTACCTGCCTGTTTGATTTTCGCTGCTCCACCAGTTTTTGTCTGCAGTCCGGTTCCAGTGGAGCGCTTTCAAGGTTTTCTGGTACGGCTAGTTCCATTTCTGTGCGGGAGGACTCGGCGCGGCTATCGTTGTTGTTATCCCAGTCTCCTAGGCTTACTTCCGGGTCCCGTGGGCTTGCCTCCCTCGTGCTATTTCCCCGCGGTGATGCCACCCCGCTTCCTGATTCTTCTTCAGGTTGCGCGTTTCTTTGGTTGGGTTGCTGGGTCCCCTTGATTACGTCGTCATCTATTTTGTTTTCGGCCTCCTCAATATCCCCTCCCCCCTTATTTTGCGAATTAGGGGAGTCACGGGAGGTGGGCGGCAATCTGGATCGAAGCTGATCTATATGGCGTTTCCATGCTCTCCCGTCATTAGTCTGTAGGCGGTAGGATCTGGGGCCGGTGGGTTGGGTAATGGTTGCAGGGACCCATAATGGGTCACCAGAAAAGTTTTTAGCAAACACCAAGTCGCCTACCTTGAATTCGCGGCACTTCCTGCTAGATCCGAAAGGTTTTTCTGGTGAATAAGAAGGATGTAGACGGTCGAGGTGGGAGCGAAGTCTCCGCCCCATTAGCAGTTCGGCAGGCATCTTATTCGTGATGCTGTGTGGGGTGATGTGTTGAAGCAGGAGTATTCGGTTGAGCTTGTCGTCGATGTCCCCATAGTCCATTTTATGTAGGGTTTTTTTGACGAATTGTACCATTCGCTCCGCCCTTCCGTTGGCCGCAGGGTGCGCTGGCGAGGTTAGCGCATGGCAGATGCCCCGGTCTGCTAGGTACTGTTCAAATGCCAGGGCAGTGAACTGGGGCCCGTTATCAGAAACTAAAACGTCTGGTAACCCATGCGTTGCGAATAATTTATTCAGTTTGTTAATGACTGACTCTGTTGTGGTTGTCTTCATCTTCTGGATTTCTAGCCAGTTTGAATAGGCGTCAACTGTTAATAAAAATGTGTGTCCTTTGGTGGGTCCCGCAAAATCAATGTGGATGCGGGACCACGGACCCCGAGGGGTTTCCCACTCGGTTGGCGTCGCTTTAGGTGGGGTGTTGCTAACGTCTTGGCACTTCCGGCATGTGGTTACCCAGGCTGCGATCTGCTTATCGATGCCCGGCTACCACGCGTAGCTTCGTGCGAGCGCCTTCATGCGCACGATGCCCGGATGTCCATCGTGCAATACTTTTAGGACAGTCTGTTGTAGCCTCTCTGGGACGACGACTCTATCCCCCCAGAGAACGCAGCCTCTCTGGGAGAAAAGTTCTGTCTGCCGATTCTTGAATGGCGCGAAATCATCGTGGAGTTGGTCGGCTGGCCATCCTCGTTCGACCCAGCTGAGAACTCGTGCCAGGACAGGATCCCGTTTTGTCTCGATGGCGATGTCTCTCGCTGTTAGTGGCGGTGAGTGCAGCGTTTCGATTTGGAGCGTCGTGAGGGTTGGAGCTGGGTCGTTGATGGTTTCCAGAAGTGGGGAACGGCTTAAAGTGTCAGCGTGGGGAATGGCTTTCCCCGGGCGATGTTGCAACAGATAATTGTAGGCAGCTAGGAACTCAGACCAACGAGTCATTCTTGGCGATAATATATAGGGGGTTGGCTTGTCTCCCGCTATAATACCAAGCAATGGTTTGTGATCCGTGATTATCGTAAACGCTTGTCCATACACATATTTGTGAAAGCGCTTCACAGCAGATACAACAGCAAGGGCCTCTTTATCGAGTTGGCTGTAGTTCCTTTCAGCCCTTGATAATGTTCGTGAGAAAAATGCAATAGGTGCTTCATTTCCGTTTGGTAGTACATGGCTTAAGATTGCTCCCACTCCAAACGGTGAAGCGTCGCATGTAATAGTTAAGGGTAAAGTCTCGTTGTACTGCATCAATACAGCGTCGGAGGTTAGAAAGTCTTTCACTTGTTGGAAGGCGCGTTCCTCTCGATGTCCCCAGACCCAGGTTGCTCTTTTATCGAGAAGTCTGTGTAGGGGCTCCGCTACAGTCGCCTTCTGGGGCAAGAAAATGTTGTAGAAGTTAATGAGCCCCAGGAAGGCTTGGAGGTCTGTTCTATTTTTAGGCGTTGGGGCGTTTTTAATTGCTTTTAGCTTGTTATCAGTGGGATGGATTCCTTGACTATCGAGAAGGTATCCAAGGAACTCCACCCTCTCAGTACACAGTTGACATTTATTTTTTTAACCTTCAGGCCGGCGTCTTTAAATTTTCGTAGAACCATTCTGAGACATTTTTCTAAGATGTCTCTATTAGGGGCGGCGATTAAAACATCATCAAAATATGGCACGACCCCTTTTATGCCTTGTAAAAGTCTCTCCATCAAACTTTGAAAAATTCCTGGAGCTACGCTCACTCCGAATTGGAGTCTATTGCACTTAAAAGCGCCTCTATGCGTAACGATAGTTTGTGCTTCCGCAGTTTCTGCATCTACAGGCAGCTGTTGGTACGCTTGTGCTAAATCCAATTTAGCGAATATCTTCCCACCACCAAGGGAGTGGAGAAGGTGTTGAACCACCGGCACCGGGTAAGCACTCTGCTGAAGTGCGTGGTTCAAGGTGGCCCAATAATCCTCACAAATTCTTAACGATCCATCTGGTTTAATGGGTGTTACAATTGGGGTTTCCCAACGGGCATGGTCGGTTGGTTCTAAAACACCCTGGGCTATTAATTTATCGAGCTGCTCATCAATCTTTGGTTTTAGTGCAAAAGGCGCCCGACAAGGCTTAAGGCGGATGGGAGCTACTTCAGGATTAAGGTTAAACGATATTGGGGTCCCCTTGTACTTGCCTAGCTCTTCTGAAAAAACGTCCTGGAATTCTTGGACGAGAGACTCCTCCCAGTCGTTGCTCTCGGCTCGGTGGATGCCGGCTACCTTGATCCCAAGCGGGGCGAACCATTGTAGGCCTAACAAACTAGGCCGGTCATGATCGACGACGGTCAGCGGTAGTGATGCGATACGATTTTTGAAGGAGACTTGGACTTGGCTGGAACCGACGACCGGGATTCTGTTGCCCTGGTAATCCTTGAGTATGATCCTTTGGGGGCTGAGGTCCTGACGACGGATGGCCGGGATTAGTTGTTTGAGGGTCTTCCAGGAAACCATCGAGAGAGACGACCCCAAGTCGACTTTCATCACGCAAGGTTGGTTCTCGATGGCGACCTTCACTCGGATCTTTCTTGCATCTAAGGATGTAGCGTGGCCAATGGTAATGGTTTGGTGTGCCTCTTCTCATCTCGTTGAAGTGGCAGGTGCTTTGTTTCTGTAGGAGTGGTTGTTCCATTGGTGGTTCTGGCGATTTCGATTCGCAAGAGGATATCCTGAAGACTGGCTGCAGTTATTCTCCCTGCGCTTTGGGCTGAATCCTCGCTTGCTTCTACAGACCTTTGCGATGTGGCCTCTTTTTCCACAGGAATGGCAGAGCGCGTCGAGGAATTTGCAATCGGATCGTGAATGGTTTGCCCCACAACCCGCGCATTGTCGCGGGAATCATTGGTTTTGTTGGTCTCATTCGGACCGGAGTCGGTTGACCTCTTCCTCATCACTTTCTGATGGGGATTCTAGGTCCTCATGGTGCGCCGTTGTTGAGTGCCTCTCGGGGCGAGGCGAGGTATCATTTGCGAGTTGACGGAGCGGTGTGTTGGTGCGGCGCATTCGAGCGGCCGACTTCCTGGTTGCTTCTGCTGCGGTAGCATCTGCGATGGCATCGGCAAGATCGATGTCCCCTTTGGCCATGATCTTGCTTTGCACCATCTGGTCATCTAATCCCAGAACTATGCGGTCTCGCAAGGCTTCTTCGAGGTTGGAAAACCCACAGAGGCCACCCAAGTTCTGGAGGTCAGCGATGAAGTCTGCAAGACTTTCGCTTTTCCGTTGGTCCCTCTGGTAAAACTCGTGCCTACGGACAAGTGTTGGCACTGCGGGTGCATAGTGGGCCCGTAGAAGGGGCGTGAGGGTGTCCCAATCCATCGTTTTCACCTCAGCCAGTTTTGCAAGTGATTTCACCATCTTAAATACGGCAGTCCCGCAATGGGTCAGGAATATTGCTCGCTTCTTGCCGTTCGTAGCGTATTTTAAGTTATTGGTCTCCAGAAACATCTGGAACCGATCCATATACGAGTCCCAGTCTTCGTTTGCCGGGTCAAATGGAGCGGGTGGTATAGCACCGCTGGCCATATTGCCATTGTTGGTGTGCCTTCAGCCATGTGCTCTGTTTGGCGTTCTGTAGTGTTCAGTCAGCTCTGTTGTCTCCGCATCCCATCCTCGTCGCCAGTGTTAAGTTCTGAGCATGGGCGCAAGGAACGGAGACGAGGCAGAGAACTTGTGAACTTCAACTCTTTATTAACGATTAAGAACAGAGCAAAAACCCTGGGCAGCAGCAGCTCTTTTATAGAGCTGGCTGCTGACCCGTTACCCAATGATTTGCGTTCCAACGTTTAAATTGTACCCAATGAGAGATGTTCAACTAATAGCCAATCAGGCTGCTCCGTAAGGACCAATCCCTGCTCGCTATTCATGGGCCAATCAAAGGTGCAGGATTACGAGCCTGCTTTTCTCGTAAGGTTGACAAGTTTTTATTAAATAGTTTTTATTAGTTCATAACACTTCCCCTTTCTATGTTGCCTAGATTTGCTGCTAAAACTGGTGGAAACTTTACATGGGTCTATTTTCTGCTAAGTCTATTATATTGGTTGTTTTCATCATATTTTGCCAAATACGGAGCAGGAGTGTCCTTGGGAGGAGTCTAAAATTCAAAATGGTGGGTACAGACATGGAATGACACCCAATACACATTTTAAAAAGGCAGATATCTGAGGATTATGCAGTCATAATTGTCCTTTTTTTAACCTTCCCACAAATGCTCTAGCTTTAATTATTTTAACTTTTTTTTGTTTAGCATCCTTTTTTTTTGTTTAGTCTTCTAATGATTCAGATTCCACCTGAATTCCAAATTACATATCTCGTTTAAATCTTAATACCCTATTTTGAATAAAATTATTGCTATTTCTTACCAGTTCTTCCAAGGAGCACAATGGCTCTGGGGTTAGTGTGCTGGATTGGAAGTTAGCTAGTCTATGTTCGAGACCCATGTGCTGTCGTGGGATATGGTGAACTTCCATCCTTTGCTCCAGCTCCTGCCAGTGAAATGAAAAGAGCCCCCAACTGGACATCCCCCAGACAATGATGGTTTCATTGGCTAATCCTTTCATTCCAGAAGCACCTAGGTACTTCCAACATGAGTGGGATGTGACCAGTTCTTTTGCCTTTTTTCTGATAAGGCTAAAATTTGGAAATTTTCTGTAAGTATCAGAGCCATGTGTCCACAACATGGGGATGCCAAAAAAGGCAAGATGGCAGTTACAGAAGCATAAAACCCACTCTTTTTTGTATATGCATTGTATTCATGAAAGAGAAGGCTTTGAATTTGTTGTTGTTAGTTGCGAAGTCGTGTCTGACCTATTGTGACCCAATGGACAATATTCCTCCAGGCCTTCCTGTCCTCTACCATCTTCTGGAGTCCATTTAAGCTCACGCCTACTGCTTCAGTGACTCCATCCAGCCACCTCATTCTCTGTCATCCCGTTCTTCTATTGCCCTCGATCTTTCCCAGCATTAGGCTCTTCTCCAGTGAGTTCTTCCTTCTCATTAGGTGGCCAAAGTATTTGAGTTTCATCTTCAGGATCTGGCCTTCTAAAGAGCAGTCAGGGTTAATCTCCTCTAGGACTGACCGGTTTGTTTGCCTTGCAGTCCAAGGCTTTGAATACACCATCCTAAATGCCATCTTGCTATTTTTTATTCCTTTATCACAGATGCCAGTGGGCAAATATTCCTTACAAAAAAAATGTCGTACATAACCATTACATCTTTCTTTGTAGTTCCCAAACTTTCTTCAAATGTAATGATCAACAACATACTTTTCTGTTACTTTGAGGCAAAAAAAAAAAAAAAAGAATCACGCAAGCAATGGAGTGTAAAGTCCAATAAGGTAGACTAGATCAGGAAATCAACTCCTCTGTAAAACTAAAGGCACTTTTATTGAGCTTGGCTATAATAACAGATTCTTGCAAATCTGATTGTGCTACATCTCCTCCTCTTATGGTTCTTCGATTAAGGTGGTCTCTGCCTCAGGCACTTCTGAATATTATCTCAGTCTGGACTTTAAAAATGCATTAGCTTCTTTTTTCCGGATAACAGTTCCTGCGGACTGTATCTCCATCAAGGTCACCTTTCTTACTCTCTGTGGATTTATATGAGTTAACCATCTCAACTCCCCCTACGAAAGAAAAAAAGAATTCACCCTGGCTCTGCTCATGTGTATAACATGATCCTTCTATCTTTTCACCATTGTCATAGCCAATTCAGTTCTCTCTTTCTCATAAAAAGGTTGACTATTGTTAAAATGAAGAGTACCCAGACAGTTTGGTCAGCATTTTATAGATTGACAGGATGCCAAAAAGAGATTATAGGTTGAATACATTGAAGTCAGTGGTGGGATTCAAAAAAAATTACTACCAGTTCTGTGGGTGTGGCTTGGTGGGCATAGAATGGCGTGGGTTGGTGGGCGTGGGTTGGTGGGCATGGCAGGGGAAGGATACTGTTAAATCCCATTCCCTCCCCACCCCAATAACCTGCTTTCCAGCTCCGTTCTCCTGTGCAGGGCAACAAAAAAAGACCCAGCCAATCAGCTGGGACTCGGGAGGCAGAGAATAGATGGAGGTGGTAATATTTGCCAGTTCTCCGAACAACTCAAAATTTCTGCTACCGGTTCTCCAGAACTGGTCAGAACGTGCTGAATACCACCTCTGATGGAAGAGAATCTATTGTATTAACTTTTCCATCTAAGGATCATTAAAAATAACTATACATTTATTGCTCATCCTAAAGTAAATTAAAATAAATATATTTCATGATTTTGGATGATTTGGGTATCAAGTACTGTATGGGCCTTCATCTAAGGACTCCAAGGAACATCTGAGACACAAAATCATGATATGGATGTTTTTATGCCATGCTGGGTTTTTCTTAAGTGTGACCAAATGCACTTGCTTATGTTTTCTTGGCATGTTTATGGTGCGGAATCTTGTGGTACCTTTAATCTTCTTCAAATTTGCTGCAGCAAATTCTAAATCCAGTGATTTATACCTTCTTTTAGCAATCTCAATTCTCAATAATTGTTGCCATTGGTTTGCTACATGTCTGAAGTTGTGCACACAAAATACAGTGTACAGAAATAAAATAAAATGGCATCAATAACTGGGCTGCTATATTCCATAATTTATACAGTAGTGACAGTGTGTGTGTGTGTGTGTTTGGGGGTCAGTGTTGATTCCTGATGAGTGCCTGGACTAATCCTTGAAGATCTTTTTACAAGATTTCGGAAATGGTTTGCTATTGCCAGTATAACTTAAGAAAAATTAAAAATTCAAGGCAGAAAGTAAGTGTTAAGTACACATTCTTTGTTTTTAACATGAATTAAAAGAAAATAGATCTTAGGTCAAAAAGAATTATACTTAGGTAAATTTGGAATTTGGGTGTCCTTTTTTTCAGCATTACATCCTGGGATCTATTTGATTATTTATGCTTAAACACTATTTTTTGTTTGGATATAACTCTGGGCCATGACTTAAATCCTCTAAAATTGTATTCTGGGTGATAGATGCTATTGTGAATACCTCTAGGCATGCCCTATTTTGTAGGGGGAAAAGTGCTAGATGGTAGTCAAAAGTGAAAAGTTTTCTCTAGCTCTTTGTTCCAACTTTCTGAATTTTTGCCAGCCTGATATACCCAACAAGCCCTGAATATTTCAGGGAATTATGTATGGAATTGGAGCCAATTCACAAGGCACTAATGAGGAACAAAGGTACTGAAAAACCTTGAGTTGGTCCAACAGAGCTTAAGCTGACCTTTTCCTATGTATTCTTTGTTTATTCTTTCCTGTCTGTTGTGGCTATAGGCAAGAGGAGGAAAAAGGTTAGGGTGAGTCTGCCACACAGACATTTTATAGACACTTTTTAAAACTTTGAGCTCTGCCTGAGTGGAAGACATGACAAGCTTGATCAGACAAGCTCACAGGTGGCAGATGGCCTTTGATTTCAAGGTCTGAAATTTTACTTGAACTGGTTGATTAACATATGTAAACTGTAAGCTGAGGAAATTCAATGGAATGTAGGATGGATCATACTGCAGATGGTCAGAATCTGCAGTAGTTATATGCTTAAGTAGAAACTGAAATATTTACATAATTAGTTTCCAAAAGAATGATATAATTATTCTCTTGTGAAACTTTGTTCATACTTCATACTTCTACCCATATAGTGATACAAAGAATTCAGAATTCCATGCACACAATAAAAAACATTTACACATTAATTACATAATCAATACTTTGTAGCTCAGTAGACACACTTGTATATAATAATTGCTATTCTGAAAGCTTGAACCAGCAAAGCTTAACAATTAATGAAGTTTTGTAAACTTTTCCAAAAGAGCGAAAGAAGGATTAATGGAGAAATGTGAACTGTTAAAATGACTCAAGCTGCATCATGGCTGAAGTGGGATCATGGCAAAATGTTTTAGGAAGCACTGATTTGTTTGGGAGGAGATTGAAAATCTGGTTTCTGCAGTGTTTGTTTTAATGATTGGGTTGAGTTGAATGGGCAACCAAACCATTGGTCTATAGATGTGTGAAGCCCTGAAATAGACCAGCCTGAAACTGAGTTATCCCGGTTGCCTAACACTTATCATTGAAAGAATATGAACCTTGCCTTTCTTTATCTGGGAATTCCTTTTCCAGTAGTGATTGCTCTAAAGAAATCCCTAGCTCCTGCTACCCCACCTCCCCCTATATATAATGTTCTAAGAGTATTTTTTAACTCCCACTCTGCTCTTTACAACAAAACTCTTTTCTCAAATTCCAGGTCTTTAAAATCCCTTATCACCTGACTGCATCTCAGCTGCACAAATTTGAATCGCCAATGTTAACCAAGAGATACAAAAATCAAGAAACAAAAAAGATCTTCACCTCTTTGCAGTCATTAAGTGGTTCAATACTCAGTCCATAGTTATAAGGGAAATATGCATAAAATCTATTTGGACAGCAGATGAATTGTCTCAAGCTTTTGCTCCTATTGCTGCCCTCGATACCTTATTCTGTTTGATATAAGTAATTATTGCAACTAGTTTGTCTACTGAACATAATTTATGGCAATAACACTGTCCATCCACCTTAGGTTGTGTCAGCTATTACATCTCTACCATCAAAGTTTTCCTTCCACTTTTTCCCAGAGTGGCAGCCTTTTGGAGCCAGTAAGATAAAGGAACAGAAACAGCAAGGATTCCTGAAATCATTTATTACTGTGAGTCCTTGGTGGTCTCTGAACTTGGTTGTTTTTCTTGAAGTCATTCCATTACCAAACATGTTTGGTAATGAAATACCTGCAAGAAAACAACCAAGCTCTGAGAGCACCAAGGATCCCACAGTTCAACTATTATCTTTCATTGATACCATCTATTACTGTAAGATAGTAAGGTAGCTCATTAATTGGATACAAGATGGGGACAAATAAATTTAATAAATAAATAAATAATATAACAATCTTTAATACCTGTCGAAGTTTGTCTCTACCTCATACCTTTTTCTAAGTTACTAAGACTAAGTTTCTTTTTTTTACTGTCTTAATAGCTTGTTGGTTTCTTCTCCTTCCCAAGGCCAAACTTATATTGCCTCACAGAGTTCTCTCTGTTTATAAAGACTCTGCCTCAGATGGGAACATAGTTGCCTTTCCTTTTATTATGAAAACATTTCCCTATGCCTATGGGAAACTAAGCTAACTACAGCGAGTGTCTATTAACCTGCTCCCTAGAGTAAAGTTTATGTGTGTGTGTGTGTGTGTGCATAGATACATGAGCAATAAGCAAAAAGCCATGGCTGAATGAAGATTGTCATAATCACCCTTGATTTTCATGACTGGATCAGCCAAGTAAACAACTATAGTTCTATTTTACAGTTAAGCACAGGTAACTATATCCAACTGTTTGATCAACAGAGTATCAAACACTACACAAGCCCTGGTATTTAGAGATTTCATTTTTGTTATAATTTTCCTTTTTAAAAATAATTTTTAGAGGAACTTCTGGTTTGAGTTTCTTCGCTGACAGACCAAAACCACGATTATGTGTGGTTTCGAACTGTGCTCGCCGCCGGAGCATGCCCAGCTGGCTGGCTTCGCGGCTAAGCCATCCTGTAGAGGTGGTGAAGAGGGGAGAGACTGCCAGCAGGGTTGAGGAGAGATGCATCTCTCCTCCTCAGCTGGCCATTACTCCCTTTCCCGAAGGCAGTTGCAGCGGTGGTCAGAAATGGCCACTTCAAAGAAGAACTCAACCGGAAAAGAATGTGCAGGAGGAAGATAAGAAGTGAAAGTCTTGGTTGACTGGGTTAAACTGCAAAAGCAACAACGCAAGATACCCTGGTATTAAAACTATAAAAAAATAACATTGTTCCCAAAGAAGATTTTGAAGCAGTGAACTAGAGAGAAAAGGGAAAGGATTTGGTTTGTTTTTTTTCTCTTCCCTTTTATATACTGACAGCTAAGAGACTTAAGCAAGAGATTGGAAAAAAATCCACTTTGACATCAACAGGCATTTAAGCTGAAAATAAAATGTCAAAGGGATAATAAAGATTTCTGGATACTTAAAAGCTTTTAAAAGCAGGAAAGGAGAGAAAAAGAATAAAAGGGCAGGATCTGGAAAAAATGGAGGAGACTGCCTGGAATTAAAACCTCAACAAGATTAATCAAATATACATTTTAACTGAAACTTGGCAACAAAATAGTAGAACCCCAGGAAGAGAAAGTTGAAAAAAGAAGCAAGAAGAAACAGTTTGGGATTATTTGGATTACTTGGTGATCTCTGGATTTTTGGTTGCTGCATTTAAATGACTAAAATCAATCGGGTGGTTGTTTAAAAGTGTTTAAAACAGCCTCACTTTTAGAAGAACTGAAAATGGAACTTAAAAAGTACAAAGAAGTTGCACAAGAAGGGAGAGGTTCTTTTGGCTTCATATTTCAACTCTTAGAAATTGAGATCTGGAACTATGAGAAACAACAAGAAATGCTTGCAGAACAAGACGATTGGGACAGAGAAGAAGCCATCTTTAATGATCAAGTAATTTTATGTGGGGGGAGAAAAAGGAAAGGGGGAAAAGAGAATGAAAAGTTTAAGATTTGAAAAAATAACCAAAAAAAGAAGAATAGTTTGAAAAATAAGTATAATATTAGAAAGCAACAGAAGAGGGGATTACAGAAGAGAGAATTAGAAGTAGAGAGACAAGGGGGTAAAAAGGGGAGGGAGAAGAAGAGAGGGAAGGAAAAGAAGTTATAAAGGACAGAAACAAGATATAGAGAAACAGGGCAAAGGTATAAGAATTGAAAGTATAAGACTGTTTAGAGATAATGGGTGAAAACTTAATTATAAAAGGGATTCTGCATAGGTACATAAGATAGTATTGTTATATTACAAATAGAAATAATCTTTGAAAATATGCTTAAAATGATGGATAAAATATTTATTGTAATCTAGTGGAATGCTTGTTAATAAACAAATGAAATAAAGTGAATGAGAGAATTAAATTAGGAAAGGATGGGAACATTTTAATTATTATTAATGATTTATAAAATATAAATGAAGAGAAATATGGAAAAAATTAATTATGGAAAGTTTATAAGTGTTCCCAAGGAAGTATGATATTTAATTGAAAAGAAATGTTAAAGATGTTAAGATGTTAATGAATATTAATGATAGAATTGAATTGGAATGGAATGAGTGTTTTATTTACATATATATATAATCTTTTTAAAAGAATATAGTGTGTATTTTAAGAATGTACCAAGCAGAATTCAATTGGAAATTATGTATTATATTGAATGTTATAATCTTAAAGGTATACATTGAAGCTTAAATAAGAGTTGAATGGATAAAATTAAAAGATATAAAGGCATATACTCCAATTAGTAACTACAGGAGAAAATTTGTTTAATGAGAAAAAATAATGTGAAATTGAAACAGGACAGACAAAAGTATAAATATAATGATTTGAATTGAGATGAGGTAATCAAAATAAAGTTGAGAAAATTAAAAGAGGAGAAAAACTATGTAGAAAATGTAAAACAGTAATAAGATATGGAATAGAACACAAGAATGAGCGTGAAATTGAATTTGTTTCTGTATGAAGAAGTGTAACCTGGAACCATGCTATTTTTTTTAAAAAAAAGATGTTTTATTTGTATTATGGGGTGTTTTTTGTGAAAAACCAAATAAATTTTTCAAAAAATAATAATAATAATTTTTAAACTGACAGTTTTAATTACAACGGTGAAAGATAATACAATCAGAAAAAGAAAAGAAAGAAAAAGATGCAAAAAGACAAAAAAGGAAGAATAGAAAGAAAAAGAAAAAGTAATCTCAAGAATACAACCTCCTATCCTCATCATGACAAGTATAAATAATTTTATTATCCCTTCATCTCCTTTTAATTAATAGATATAAAAGTCTTCATCCCATAACTCATCTCTAAACTGTAGCAAATCCAATAAGTAATGTCTTCTCCAATCCAGGTGTCAGCAAAAAGTCCAAACAGAGCCCTAAAATAGTAATATTAATTAACAGATATAAAACTCATCATTCCACATCTCAGGTCTTAACTGTAAGCAAATCCACATTTAGAAGGCATAAAATGGTCCCAGTATTCTAGTGTGAATAAAAGACTAAATGTTAATATGACAATGGGACAATTGCTCATTTCAAGAGAACAAGCTCACAAATATCCCTTATTTTAAGTGGAAAGTCAGTTAGATACAAAGCCAATTTAAATGCTGACAGATAGAATATATAAAATAATTGTAGGAGGAAAGGCTTAAACACCATGTTAACTGTAAGCAAATACAATATACAATATTTTTCCATGCCAGACGTTAGAAAGTCTAAAAAGACTCACCCCAAATAACATGTCCCATTCAAATAAACATTCCATATCCCCACTCTTAAATATAAGCAAACCCACATTGACAAGGCATAAAGTAATCCCAGTATCCTAGAGTGAACAGAAGATGGAATTTAACATAACAAAGAGCAATACTTTCTCTTTTAAGAAAAAAAAATGATCTCATAAAAAATTCTTACTATATGTAAAAGGACAGTTAGATACAAAGCCAATTTAAATGTTCAGGATTAGTATACATAAAATAATTGTAGGAAATTTGGCCTAAACACCATAACTATAAGCAAATCCACCACACATTTTTCCAGTCTAGAAATCAGCAAATCCAGAAGGAAATACCCAAAACAACATGCCCCATAGATAACTCTGATCAAATAACCCAACTTTATATTCCTTCTTTTTATACGTAGAACAATTTTGCCCTTTAATTCTAAATTTTAAACAGCCTCTTTTCTAAGTCCAGCAAAAAGAAACAATCCTGGGATTGTCCTTTTTATTTCCTTCTTAATTTTTAAAGCCTCTTCCATCTTTTTTTTTCTTTTTTGTCTAATGATAAATTCTTCTTCAAATTCTTGTTCATGGTGTTCTCAGATAGACTTTGTTGCATTTCTTTTTCTATAGCATTTTTTCTGGGAAACAGATGGTTCCCAATATGATACAACACAACTGACATTAATGATTCAAAACCCCAATGCAGTTTTTCAAAAATGTCTCTGAACACCATTTTATGTTGCTTGTCTTGTTATATCTCTGATATAAAAAAGTTTTTTTTCTCATGAAAATGCAAACATTTTTTAAAAATTAATTTCAACATCTTCTTCAAGACTCATTATTCCAACATTTTCTGAGCCTTTCATCCGTTTCTATAGCCAAAACTTTTTTTTCTTTTTGCTGTTTATTTTAAATTTTTGAAGAGTGCAAAGATACATCTTCATTTTCTTACATTAAAGATTAAAGGTATTCACCCAGAGTTTCCAGCCTTGTCATTTTGAAAGTCTCTAGCTTCTTTAAAGAAATTAATAGGAAATGTCTTAAAATTATAAGCAAGAAAAATACAAATTTAGTTCTTTTGGAAGACCCTGCTTCCAGATGCAGCAAGTAAGGTAATTTCCCTCAGTTCCAGGTTCTCACCCCCTACCCCTCAAGTCTGTTACTTTGCAGTCTCCTAATAAGAAGCGACCACGTGGAGCACAGCTTGGTTGATCTTGTATCTTTTCTTTATCCAGAGGGGGTCAAAGGTGACAATCTGTTTGTCAGTTCCTTTTTCTTAGTTGCAAACATCAGACCTGTTTTTTACAGAGCCATCTTCAATCTGCCAAACTTCCCTGGAAGGCTCACTGTAATTTTCCCAAAGGGGAAAAAAACAGCAAGGAATCTGAAGTTCTTTATCATTTTTGTACTTAGTATAAATGAGATGTGATACTGCTAATACATGTTAGTAGTTGAAGTACTGAATTAGGACCAGGTAACCACCATTCAAATGTACCCTTAGGCACAGAGAAAGACTTGGGGCCTTTCTTTCTACCCAACCTATCTCACAAGATTATTACACAGAAAAAAAAAAAGAAGGATGGAGTACTGAATGCCTGGAAGAAATGTTTTTATTTTTTATTTATTTATTTTATTTTTTTATTTCGTCAATTGCTTACAAGATAATAGGTATAAATGTAAGATATAAATTAACAAATAAACACTGTATTTCCCTCAAGCTTTCTGTGCATGCAATCTGATTCTTAGTAGGGAACTAAATTGGCAATATTAGAGTAAACAAAGCCAAGATCTGTGAACTGTACTTCCAAAACGTAATATAACCACTGTATCAGAATATGCCAAATTATCACCAGCTTAGATATGGCATATGTAACTTGAGAGATTTTTCTCTGGTGTGTACAGAAAACTATGATTCTCTAGCTTTCAAAGGATGCACCATTTCATTTATTATCTTTTAGCCTTTAGAATGGTCCCATCTATTTCTGCTTGATCAAAGTACATTTAAAATGAATTTGTTTAAAATACAGAATAAAAAGCACTTTGGTTAACTTCTTTAAAATGCCACAAAAACAACCATAGAGTTGTTGATAATGGTCCTATTTTAATAGCTGCTGTAATAACAGTAACTTCTCAGAGCAGCTTCTCATTGTTAACAGAACAAAAACAGAATGAAACTCTTCAAAATGAAAATCAACTAAATGCATGACATTTTCTTTTCACTAGCAGCCCAAGAAATGTAACACACGATGGGGATAGTGGAGAAATTAATATCATTCTTAGCTGCAGTTCTAAAATGAACTCATCTTTGCTATTAAAAAATATATTAATGTATAGTGTACTTCTCCTTTAAAATGTATTTCTACTATTCTGATTGGCATTTGTATGTACGAATACTGTACTTGCAGATACACAGGTATTCCTCACTTAATAACTACAACTGAGCCTAGAATTTCAGTAGTAGGTCATTAGGATTGTTAAGCAAGACACCCATGGGACTCTTTGACTCAACCATTGCAATCCCAGCTCTCACATTTGAGGTTGTTAGGTGATTGCATGGGTTGTTAGGAGGGCAGTGTGCTACCCCATTCACTCACACATACTCATCAGCATGATTTATGGAGAGTTTTACTGGTATTCTACAGCATTTCTCTTCACCTGACTTTAGAACTGTCCCAAGTGAAGCCAACCACAAGCAAGCCCAGAGTAATTCCCAGAGTAATCCCCAGAGCAATGGCCAATTAGTCCATAAGACAAATAGCAAGCATCCCAAACAAGTAAGTTCCATAAACATACACAAAGCCCCCAGACAAAAACTGAAAGTCCATCCAAGTTAGCTGACTGGTTATAGAAGTTCAGAGTCTCAAAAGTCAAGCAGGAAACATGAACAAACACACGTCCATGACCCACCCACGTTGTTCCCAGCAATGCCTCCCTCTGCCTTCTGTGCTAAATAGTTCCTGGTGCAGCCCATCAAGAGGGGTGAAGCCTTCTCCCCAGCAATCTGATAGACCTTCGTTTCTCTGCCCTGCGTGCTCTGAGGTCCCCCATGGAAGGCAGTTCATCTTCACTGGCCTGCAAGCTGTCCCCAGCCGAAGCCTCTATTTCTCTTTCTGCTGGCCATTCAGGATCAATAATTAACTCAATTCCTAATGTGCCAGGAATGAGCTCCTTCTTTCTCGAGAATGAGCCTCTGAGGATTAGTCGGAGGAGTCATCCAAAGGAGACATCATAGGCAGCTTTTTCACTCTATGTGCAGAATACTCCTTTTACTGGGTGGGCTGGACTGACTCCTTTACTGGGCGCACTTAACCAACTAGGGAAGGAGTTCTCTTATACACACACACACACACACACACACACACACACACACGTATGGTATTTAGGTTTCTTCGGGTATTTTCCCATGTCTTAATATTTGTGCTTTTATTATAGCGACGTTTTGGCAGAATCTCATCTGCCATCCTCAGGCTTGTGTATTGGGTTCTTTTTAATCAAGCCTGACACACAAGATTAAAAAGAACCCAATACACAAGCCTGAGGATGGCAGATGAGATTCTGCCGAAACGTCACTATAATAAAAGCACAAATATTAAGACATGGGAAAATACCCAAAGAAACCTAAATACCATACATATAAATACCCGCAAAAACATAAGAAAACATACATACATACATACATACATACATACATACATACATACATATTTTCGTAGATTTTCACGGGTACAGGTATGCAGGTCTTGGCGTGTTCGGGTCTTTTCCCATGTAAGATTTAGAATATCTTGGCAACGTTTCGATGAGGTCCCACTCGCCATCTTCAGGCTGCTGCTTTCGGCTTCGTGCTTATGCGAGAAAAGTATGATCGGAGCTGCTGTCTCCCTATATATACTGGTGGGGAGGTTGGGTGTGTTGTCATTTCTTGATTGGTTGATGGAGTTGATGTTTGCAGATTGGCTGGAGAACATGTGTGGCTGAGGTATTGGCTGTGTGTCTATCAGCCTCCTGTATTGTAACGACCTGAGTAATGGGCTCTGTGATGACCTTCTGAGTTCTATTGTTTTGACATCCTGGGTCTTGTGCTGCAATCTCCTGGGTCGTTGGCTGTGTTGCAACATCCTGAGGTTTTGTGGTGTAACCTCCTGAGTTCTGTGATGTGATATCCTGAGTGGGTGGCTGTGATGTGACATTCTGGGTTTTGGTTTGGCTCCGAGTTTGAGGCATGGATATGTGTTCATGGCGTGTGTCCGTTTGCTTGGTTTGGGGCTCAGGAGGTGTGGCAGCTGGTGATGCAGCTGTGGTCTGGTTTTTTCTATGGGATGGGTTTGGGTTTGAGTCTGGTGAGGGAGAATGGTGGTGGTGTCATGTGTTGTTTTGGGTCCAGTGTTGGTTTTTGTGGCTGGGACTCTTTTGTTGATAAGAACTAGTTTCCAGTTGTCTGGTAGGTGGGAGGCATCGTCCTGTTTATTCATGTTATGGGGGTGTTTCTCTATTTCAATGGCTTCCCTGATTATTCTCTTGTTGAAGTGTTCGGTATTGGAACGCTCAGGATATCACATCACAGAACTCAGGAGGTTACACCACAAAACCTCAGGATGTTGCAATACAGCCAGCAACCCAGGAGATTATAGCACAAGACCCAGGATGTCACAACAATAGAACTCAGAAGGTCATCACACAGCCCATGACCCAGGTCATTACAACCCAGGAGATTGCAGCACAAGACCCAGGATGTCACAACAATAGAACTCAAAAGGTAATTACACAGCCCATTACTCAGGTCGTTACAACACAGGAGGCTGATAGACACACAGCCAATACCTCAGCCACACATGTTCTTACGAAAAAGCCAGCCAATCTGCAAACATCAACTCCATCAACCAACCAAGAAATGACAACACAGCCAACCTCCCCACCAGTATATATAGGGAGACGGCAGCTCCGATCACACTTTGCTCGCACAAGCCCAAAGCCGAAAGCAGCAGCCTGAAGATGGCGAGTGGGACCTCATCAAAACGTTGCCAAGATACTCTCAATCTTACATGGGAAAAGACCCGAACACACCAAGACCTGCATGTATATATAAAGAGCTCTTTGGAAAAGAAGGGCAGGGAGAAAAATTGCAGAAGAAAACTTCTTTGGGTGGGCTGAACAGGGCTTGGATTTATAAGATTGGAGCTTTATTTAGCCAGCCCTGCACAGAAGTCTCCTTCCCACTGTCTGTGCAGAGAAGGACCTTTTCAGCCAGCCTCTTTGGGAGCAAAAGAGCTGCCTACCAGATTGATTCAGTCCTATGTAGAGCAGAGTTCCTCTGACAAGCAGCTCTTTCACTCTCAAAGATGCTGGCTGTCCTGAAGTCTAAGAAGATATCCAAGCTTTGCTTCTGGGACATACTTATTTCAGACAGTCGCAGGAATCAGCCAGATGGCAGCAGCTTACAACCTCCTCTACCAGCTTCCCCAGTGATTTCTGGGGAAGCTGGTAGGGAAGATAGTAAATGGTGATTGCATGATGGGGTGGGGTGTTGGCAACCAATTGTAAGTGGAAACAGGTTATCCAGCACCCAAATCTCAATCACGTGACTGTGGGGATACTGCAATGGCTATAACTTCGGCCTTGGGTAGGAAGTCCCTTTATTCATCACCATGGTAACTTCAAACAATTGTTGAACAAAAGGTTGTTTAGTGAGGACTACCTGTAACTCATGTCATTGTCATGCCAAATCTAAATCAAGTTATATTCCTAGGTAATAGGGTGCCTCCACATCCACAGAATTATTAGAATTTAAATGAAATAAGATACTACCTGTTGCAACAACAAAATTAACAGCAACTCTTCTCATTCCAGGTGTAAAACTGATCTGCAGGGAAACATAATACAGTTCATAATTTGTTTAACATCATATCTCCTGTAATCTTCCATTACAACAGTTTATATAATTTTTATGACTAGGCCTCTAATGATTTTAGTCTAGTTTCTAGATACACAAAGGAACAAGAAAAAACTATTGTGAGTGGAAAAAAAAATCCTATACACTTTGACTTGGAACAATTCCTATGATTTCTGCTTAAACAGGAGTGGATTTGAACTGTACGGTTTTTATTCATGCTTCAGTAATTAAGTTTAAAAATTGACATTTGTTTTACTCAGAATTATATTTTTATGAGGAAAGCACCAGAACTCAGTAATATATGGCTTTAAAATAAAAAAGAAACAGCAGGATGAGCAAAAATATATTACAAAACCTAAAGGGGAAAAAAAGAAACAGTTTCTATAATGAAAGGAAATGTGAAGAAGTGATTTACAGCTTTGTAGAAAATTAAAATGGCATCTATTTTCCCCCAAGGAATAGTTTGATATCCCAGTTTTATGTATGATTTGTTTATTAATAACTTCATACTTTTTTTAATTGTACACTGTAATCTCTCCCTTTTGTACTTTTGACAAATAACTATCAGCATAACAGCAGGTTTTTTTGCTGCTGAGAAAATGTAAGAAAACAGATGCTTGAAATGAAAATTAAGCAACTAGTAGCCTAAAGCAGCATGTGCCACAACATTATGGTTTAACTTTTCCTTCCAAAAAAACAGTGCTTCTGTTTCATGATTAAAGAGCACATAATGTGTTGTGACAAAAATTGTCAGTGGAAGACTACTAAAGGCAGCTCCAGTTGAGCTAACACTTATAGTATAGATAATGGTCTGATGCCCATAACCTGCATTATAGTCATTATTGTGCATTTATTTCTAGAGAAGCATAGAAAGTTCAGTAATAAGCAAAGCAGCCTTGCAAACAGGCTTGAAATCTAAAGCTAAAATGTTGAAGAAATGAACTAGGAGGCAGAGGAAAATAAGGAATCTCAGAGGTAAATTCTTAGAATTATTGTCTTTATTTAGTTTAGTTTATTGTCATTGCACCTCGTACAATGAAATCAAACACCATCTTCAGTGCACATCAAGACTATGACCATGAAAATAAACACAACCACACGTCCTTCACCCTTCACACATTGAACCGGAAACCCCTGACACCACACCAACACTGCACTATATAGCAGAATTCAAGAGAGCTACTGCCCTGGGACAGAAGCTGTTTTTCAGCCTATTTGTCCTTGTTTTTATTATTCTGTACCATTCGCCAGATGGTAATAGTTCAAAAAAAGGGTTTCCAGGATGAAAGAATGTTTTGAACTTTCTTAAGGCAGCGGGAGCTATAAAGTTTATTTTTATTTATTTATTTATTTATTTATATTTATTTGATTTGTCAATCGCTTATAAATTAAATTAAATAAATTATAAATAAGTTAAATAAATTAAATGCTATAAAGTTCTTCCAAAGAGGGGAGAGGGCAACTAATGATCTTCTGGGCAATGACATTAACTCTCTGGAGTGCTTTCCTATCTGCCACTGTGCAATTGGCAAACCATACTGAGGTGCAGTATGTTAAAATGCTCTCTATGGTGCAGCGGTAGAAGGTCACCAGCAGTTTCTCATTCAGTTGTTGTTTTCTGAGAAGCCTCAGGTAGTATAATCTCTGCTGAGCCCTTTTGACCAGGGCTGCAATGTGGGCACTCCAGGTCAGGTCTTCTTTTAGGGTAACACCCAGAAACTTAAAACTGGCCACTTGCTCCACTTAGTCTCCATTGATAAGCAAGGGCTGGATGTCTGATCTGTTCCTTCTATTGTCCACTATAAGCTCCTAGGTCTTATTGGTGTTGAGGACCAAGTTGTTGTCTCCACACCACAAAAGCAACCGGTCCACCTCATCTCGGTAGGCAGACTCATCCTCCCCCGAGATAAGTCTCACCACTGTTGTATCATCTGCAAATTTAGCAATAGTATTACTAACGTGAATGGGAATGCAGTCATGCACATAAAGAGTATAGAGTAAGGGACTCAACACACAACCCTGTGGTGTACCAGTGTTAAGAATAAGGGCTGAAGAGGTATGATTACCTAATCTGACCCTCTGTGAGCGGCCAGACAGGAAATCTATAATCCAAAGGCAGATTGAATTAAAAAGCCCAAGGTCCAGAAGTTTAGACACTATGTGGAAGAATTGTGTTAAACGCAGAACTAAAATCCACAAAAAGCATCCTCACATAGCCCTCCCGCTGTTCTGCATGAGTCAGAGCAGTGTGAAGAGTGATGGCTATAGCGTCCTCTGTAGATCTATTTTTTCTGTATGCAAACTGGTGTTTATCAAATGTATGCGGAAGACCAGAAATGATGTGCCAGCAGACCAATTTCTCAAAGCACTTCATGATGATAGGAGTGAGTGCCACTGGTCTGTAATCATTGAGGTTATTGATAGGGAACTTCTTTGGCAGCAGAACAATGGTGGAAGCCTTCAAACAAGATGGAATAGTGGACTGGGATAAAGACCGATTGAAGATCCTGGTAAAGACTCGAGTCAACTGATCAGCACAGTCTTCAAGCCAAGTCAAGCAATGCTTACCATGGACTCCTCTATGGGTAATTGATTCCAGTTCATGAGAAACAGTGATTTGATTTTCAAGAGAAATGAAATGCAAATGTATCACAACATTCCCAGTTTTGATGTTCTGGCTACATTTATTTGCCATGCTACTTATTGTTGCTTTGATGTAAGATTGCTAAACGTGAGGAAAGGAATAAAGAAATAATGAAAAGAAGACAATCTAGCCATCCCTGCAATAATATATCACAGAAAATAAACCTACACAGTCAAAACTGATGTCTCAGTCCCAGTTGAATGATTTCTTTTCAAGAAGCTTCTTTCAAATAGACATAAAGATTTCAGTGTGTTGCATGTAATCAACACTTTAACATCAAAGCACTATTACAGAACAAGGTATTATGAGGAGGAACAAAGCAAATAAAAGCTTCCATTTTCAAGATCACTTCCCAGGTGTCAAGATTTTTGAAAATGTATGTAACCCCTGCCCTACAACAGAAGCTGATCCCCAAGAGTTGATCTCCCAGTAAATTTCCCAAACAGGAACTCTTATTAGTTTCTGGAGGAAAAAAAACAACCTGCCTTCAATTGTGGACTTTTTACAACTCTAGAGTATAAATAGCACATAGATGCGTAACAATGTTATTGCAGGGACTTCAAACAATAGCTACTGAACTCGGGTGAAAATCTCAGCCCTGTCTGTCTCTGAGACTTAAGGTCCAGTGTATTTCCAAAAGTATACAGGCCAAGCCTACCCTTTCTGTAGGCAAATAGGCTTTCCTCTAATAATATTTGTAGAAGATCTCTATTCTGTAGCTGGTCTCTTGTCATTCATTCTCTTCACGGCTCCCAATTTTTCTAAACCTTGACCCTTCCACCCATAAGTGAACCTTCTCACCTCTCCTTATCCATATTGGCTGAACTCCTGAATGTTTGTACCCCCATCATACTACAAGGAAAAATGCACCAGACTTTCTTGCCTCTTAACCCTTGACCCTTACTCAGAAGTAGCTTTTCTCCCAAAAGAGGGAGAACGTCTTGCTGTGCTGGTTGCCAAATACTTTCTTCTCTCCTTCTTCTGCCTTAGCACACTTTGAACTTGGGATCTTGATATGCTTCATATGCCTTTTTCTACTATCTGACCTATTTAGCTGATGGTTAAAATATGGCCTGAACAAAAAAAAAATCTACCTGAAGACCAAACTAGTTCTTTGTTCTTTTTTCCCCTACTAACTTTATTGTCACTTTTTTCTGTGAACACACTGGCACACATTAAAAAATGAAATTCTGATGTGCGCTCTCAAAAGAAAATACACACACACACACACACACATATATACATATATATATACATACACATAAACATAAACATATACATACAAACACACACATACATATCTCACATTCCATTTTGAATGCATAGCAGAAAAAAGAGTCTTGAGAATTAACAAGGTTGATACTATATGGTAGTAGTCCCCAACCTGTGGGCCACAGCTCACTACAGGGCCGTGGCCCTTTGGCCACTGGACCATGTGTCCGGCCAGTGTGTGTGTACCCTCCACAATCATCATGCAAGCATTGCATAGGCACTAGCATCACTGTGAGTATTGCACATGCTCATAATCCCATTTGTGTCATGTGCATACTCATGGTCCCATTTACACATGTGCATGAGCGCATAAACGTACCTGCTGCCCCTCCCCCCTTGGGCGGGCTACCAACCCAGAAAGGTTGGAGAACTCTGCTATATGGAATGAGTTAGTACGGAATCTAGTTGTTCTGCTTTGGATACTGAAGTCTCCTCTCAGAAGGTAACAAAGAAAAGGATAGAGTCATAGAGAGGATGTAGTATACTGCAGATCCTGGTTCAGCATCACTTATATGCTATATTCTGAATAGAAAGAAGTTTTCTGCCATCCCTACCACTCTTTGAACAGCCTTACTCTTTGTGTTTCCTGTTCTGTGCCAATTTGGCACAACTAGTTGGGCTACATATCATTTTCCCCCCATGGTTAGAATCCTCATCAATTAATTAGATGTGAGAGCCAAAGAGCTAAGTAGCTGTTGTAGGTTATAGATGCAAGGAGATTATCCATCATTCTAGAATAGCTGTCATGCAGTTTTTATAAGCCCAAGGTACTTCACCATTCATAACATAAATAGTAAGGGATAGGTTTGTGGCAGTACAGAGCTCTCAGATGTGCTATTTGCCTTGCTAAGGAAATGAAATAAGATCAAACAGAGATGACATTGGAAGCAAAGCTTAAAGAGTTCAGATATGGTTGTCCATTTCAGTAGTTGGTTTTAATTAAAAAAAAAACACATGAAAATTACCTGCTCTGTTTTCAAATTATTAGGAAGCAAACTATCCCTCTTAAATGAAAGTGAACATGTTTAAAATAAATGCAGAGGTGTACATGGTAAAACACATTCTCATCATACCAATTCACAATTAATGCAGCTCTTGAGCAATTGACATGCAGATTATAGATATCAGTCATATTAATATTTTAGCATGCTGTCATAGTAACACCTCCAGGACCTGTATTATTTCTGATGCTGGCTTCTCTCATCACCATCAGTGTTCATCAGAGGAATTCATTATATTCTATTCATCCCTGTGTTTAAAAACAGAGGAAGCTTATTCTTGGCATCTAGGCCTATTCCTTTTGACTTTTCCAAATAGCCTAACCAAGGTAAGGACACACAGAGAGGTGGGCTTCTGGAACTCTTTCTAGCATGTGACCAGATGGAAGGAGGGACAGTGAGTAATTATAGTCCCTTAACGGCTTGTGGACTTTTATTCCCAGAATTCATGAGCCAGCAGTTCCCAGAATTCTGGGAATTGAATTCCACAAGTTGTAAAGGGTTCATAGTTGCCCATCCCTGCCTTTAAGGATGCATTGGAAGAATTGTCTTTTCTGCAGCCTTCAGCTTGATCTGCCCATTTTTTAAAAAACAACGCTTTAACTTGTCTCCTTCCCACCATTTCTTCTCTTTTGCTGGTTCCACTTATGTGGTAGAGATTTTAAAAAATCCAAAACCTTTAGCTACACTGTTGTTTCTTCTGTATTATAACAAAATAGAATACTTTGGGTGAAGCAAAATAGTCTGTTATATATTAACATACTTACCTGCAATTGGTCAGTCTGTGGCAGCGGGAAATTTGAAGAGCCGTCACTGGCAACAGCTGCGAGCAGCCCGACTGTAAAAGGGCTGCCGTCATTTCTTCGGCGTGCAGTCCTAGAGAGAAGCAAAGATGACTGGTTACTATGCTGGTGTCCTGAGTCTCATTCCCATGATCTAACACTAGCGATGAGGATGGGATCTTGAGACAAAGGGAACCAGCGAGCACGTGGCGACCGACAAACACCGGCAACTCATCAAAACAAAATGGCCGGAAACAACACTCCACCCACACCATTCGATCCAGCAACCAAAGATTGGGAATCATATACTGACCAATTTCTCATGTTCCTTGAAGGGAGCAACATCAATAACATCTCTGAACACAGGAAGAGAGCTGTCTTCCTCACACATTGCAGTCCCATCATATTTATTTTTTATTTATTTATTTATTTATTTATTTATTTGATTTGTCAATTGTTTACAAGATAATAAGTACAAGTGTATACATAGTTGTGAATATATGAAATGGGTACATATAAGAAAAATAATAGAATAAGAGAAACAATAGGACAGGGACGGTAGGCACGTTGGTGCGCTTATGCACGCCCCCCTACAGACCTCTTAGGAAAGGGGTGAGGTCAATAGTAGACAGTCTAAGGTTAAAGTTTTTGGGGTTTGGGGAAGAGACTACAGAGTCGGGTAGAGTATTCCAGACATTGACCACTCTATTGCTGAAGTCGTATTTCCTGCAATCAAGTTTGGTGTGGTTTACTTTGAGTTTGTATCTGTTGTGTGCTCTTGTGTTGTTATGGTTAAAGCTGAAGTATTCATTGACAGGTAGGACATTGCAATGTATGATTTTATATACCATGCTTAAGTCGGACCGAAGACGGCATAATTCAAGGTTTTCTAGTTTTAGAATTTCGAGTCTGGTGGCATAAGGTATTCTACAATGCGTAGAAGAGTGGAGAACTCTTCTTGTGAAATACTTCTGGACTTTCTCAATTGTGCTAATATCACATACGTAATAAGGATTCCAGACTGATGAACTGTATTCGAGTATTGGTCTAGCAAATGTTTTGTATGCTCTGGTTAGTAGTGAGATATTACCAGAGAAAAAGCAACGTAGGATTAGGTTAACAACTCTTAATGCCTTTTTGGCTATGTAGTTGCAGTGGGCTCTAGCACTTAGATCATTAGAGGTGAGTATTCCCAGGTCCTTTACAGAGCTTGGGTCATCAACAAGATCTTGATTATTCAGCTTGTATTTTATTTTCTGATTTTTTTTACCAATATGTAAGACAGAGCATTTATTTGTTGAGATTTGAAGTTGCCATATGTTAGACCATTCAGATACATAGTCTAGGTCTTTTTGTAGGGTAGTAGTATTGTCTGTGGTATTGAACAGCTTTTACATCATCAGCGAAGAGAACGCAATTGCTCTTGATATGATCACAAAGGTCGTTTATGTAGATTATGAAGAGAGTTGGTCCTAGAACACTGCCTTGGGGAACACCACTATTGACAGGTACTGGATTTGATAGGGTGTTCCCGATTTTGACCATTTGTTGTCTGTTTGACAGGAATGCTTCTATCCAGTTATTCAGTTGTCCAGAGATACCATAAGATTTTATTTTTAGGAGTAGTTTGTCGTGTACCACTGAATCAAAGGCTTTACAGAAGTCTATGTAGATTGCGTACCCATTTCATATTCAAGATGGCCAAAGCGTTAGCAGCACCCACTGATGTGAAAACGATGGCCTGGCCGGACCTGGAGAGAATACTGAGGGCTCACTACATACCAACCATTTCCTGCCCCATCAAACAACATGAATTTTATCAGCATGACCAAAAAGAAGGCAAGAGCATTGGTGATTTCGTTGCAACCCTGAGGGACATCACCGGCGCGTGCGAATACCTAAACATGGATGAGGCCATGAGAGACCGAGTGGTCCTGGGACAGAGAGATCTTACATTACAAGGTCGATTATTAACAAAACCCAAAATAACACTCAAAGAAGCAATAGAAGAGGCTACTGTGGCAGAAACAATGCAGAAATCGGTGGCCGCCATGCGGAAAATGAATAAAGCAACATCAGAAATCCAAAAAACGACCAACAACAACCACCACGAGGACATTGAGTCCACATCGGAAGATGAGGAGGAAGACAAAGGGGTAAATCAACTCTGCTCGGAACATAGCAAAAGGGACCGGAATGGAAAAAGAAAGGAATTTCGTTGTGCCAGCTGTGAGGGGAACCATCCACATTCCGAGTGCCATTTCCTAGATGCAATCTGCAAACATTGTGAACGGCGGGGACATATTGCTAGGGCATGCTGAGCAAGAAAAAACTATGGCCCTAGACAAAGATGGAACACAAACACCCTCGAGAGAAGGAGAAACAAACAGGGAGCCGTTGGAACCAAGACAACTGAAACAGGCAAGGAAAAGAGGCAAGCAATGGAAGAGATGAAACACACCAGATGGTGACCATCGGACACAAACACAACAAACTCCAGGAAAGTATATGTGCAGGTCATCATAGAAGGCCAACCTTGCCAGATGGAAGTAGATTCAGGCTCATATTTATCAATGATATCATGGGACACTATAGAAAGACTGATACCAGATATAAACCGGGAAGGACTCAAAAGAGAATCACTGACACTGGAAGACTACCAGGGGAACAAATTCCCTGTAGTGGGCACCAGGCAATTCAAGGTAACATTCAAAAATACATCAGAGTCCTCTCATTAACCATAGTTGACCAAAATCGACCAGCCTCCTGGGACTCAAATGGTTTGTACCATTAGGAATCGAACTCACAGGAATAAAATAGCATCACCGAGACAGAGTGGGAAGAGGACCTGATGGAAGAATTCCAAGACGTGTTCAATGGAGAGCTGCGCAAGTACCGGGGGTCCCCAATTTCCTTTAACCTAAACCCAACCATAACCCCTACACGGTTAAAAGCGAGGAAGGTTCCTTTCGCACTAAAACCAAAGATCGATGAGCAATTACATAAACTCATTGCACAAGGGGTGCTAGAGCCAATTGACCATGCAAAGTGGAAATCCCAATTCTTACACCAATTAAACCAGACGGGTTTGTGTGCATCTGTGGAGACTACAAAGCAACCCTTAACCATGCGCTCCAACAAAGTGCATACCCTGTCCCAGTGGTACAGCATCTATTACATTCCCTTGGTGGGAGGAAATCTTCACAAAACTAGACCTCGCACAGGCCTACCAACAATTAACCATTGACCCCGAAACAACAGAAGCCCAGACAATCATAACACAGGGGGGCATTTAAATGCAACAGATTACAATTTGGCATCAGCATCGCCCCAGGGGTGTTCCAGAGCTTAATGGAATGCTTATTGCAAGGGATAAAAGGGGTGGTGCCATACTTTGACAATGTCCTCATATCGACCAAGTACAAAAAACAATTGCGGGACCGCCTAAGGGAAGTCCTAAGTAAATTCAAGGAGGCGGGACTAAAAGTGAAAAAGGAGAAGTGCCAATTAGCCGCCAGCAAAGTTGAATTCCGAGGATACCTTATAGACAGTGAAGAAATTCACCCCACAGAAAACAAAGTCAGAGCAATCAAGAAAGCCCCCAGACCCGCAAATAAAACTGATCTGCAAGCCTTTTTAGGACTCATTAACTTTTATAATATATTCCTACCACAGAAAGCAACCATTGCGGAACCACTACACAGGTTGCTTGACAAGAAAGCAACCTGGGCCTGGGGGCGACAGGAAGAAATGGCATTCCAGGAAATAAAAAACTTGATCACATCAGACCGCATACTAATACAATACAGCAAAACACTCCCAATAACCCTAACCTGCGATGCATCACCTTTCGGTGTTGGCGCTGTCCTCAGCCACATATTACCAGATGGGAAAGAAGCACCCATAGCATTCTATTCAAAAGCTCTGTCAAAGTCAGAGCGGAACTATAGCCAATTAGACAAAGAGGCATTGGCCGCTGTCACCGGAATCAAGCGTTTCCACAAATATATCTATGGGAGGACTTTCATCATAGTCACAGGCCACCAGCCACTCCTGGGCATCATCGCAGGAAACAAAGCCACACCTATCATACTGTCACCCCAGATGAAATGGTGGTCAGAATTCTTGGGTGCCTACAACTACAAATTAACATACTGACCTGGAAAGAACATAAATTATGCTGACGCACTTAGCTGTTGCCCCCACCTGACATAGAAGAAGACCCAGCACCAACCACATTGAGCCTCCAAATAGAATCATTAGAAAACCTACCCATAACAGCAGCAGACATTGCTAGGGAAACAGCTAGAGACAAAACCATCCTGTGAATTTCAAATTGGGTAGGAAAAGGATGGCCAGAGACTGAAATCAAAGAGAATGCCAAACCATTCCAGAATAGACACTCTCAATGCTGAAGGGGTGCGCACTATAGGGTGATCGGGTGGTCATACCGGATGTTTTGCGGGAAAGCATACTAAAAATGCTACATGAGGGACACCCGGGTATTGTAAAAATGAAATCCCTGGCAAGAAGTTATATATGGTGGCCAGGGATGGATAAGGAAATAGGGTGACAGCATGTAAATGCTGCCAAGAATCTAGACCAACATCCCCCACAGTGCCAAAACATGAATTGGAAACACCAAGGGGACCATGGTCAAGATTACACATTGATTTTGCGGACCCAACCAAAGGACACACATTTCTCATAGTCGTAGATGCTTATTCCAAATGGCTAAAGGTAAGCATCATGCACTCCACCACGATGGAAGCTGTCACTAGACATCTCAGGAAACTTTTTTGCAACACATGGGTTGCTGGATTTAATTGAATCCGACAAGGGCCACAAGTCACGGCAACACAACTCGAGGGATTTTTAGCACAACATGGGATAAGGCAGCACTGACAGCACGAGGACACCCATCAACGAATGGATGGGTGGAACGCATGTACGTTACATGAAGGAAACATTACAAAAGCTAGGGCCCAGGGACACACAAGAAAAGATAGATAAACTACTAAGCATACAGCACATAACACCCAGTGCAACAACAAATAAGAGCCCAGCAGAATTACTAAAGGGGAGAAAACTAAGATCACACCTAGACAGATTACAACCCACATATAACCCAGAAAAACCAGTAGACTCCTCCAGTAACTGCCGCACATTTCAAACAGGGGACCCAGTATACGCAAAAAACCTTATGGGGGAACCATTGTGGATACCGGTGAAAGTGTCCCAAATAACCAGACCCCGTTCTTACAATATAGACACCGCGGATGGTAGGAGCTGGAAGAGACACATAGATCAGCTCAGATCTAGAGTTATGATGGGTGACAAAGACTGACCCAGGGAAGAGGGGGGAGACTCCTCAAACATAACCATAAGGAAGGGGGAAAACCCCTCAAGCAAACAAAACACAAGTAGAAAGGGAGGGGGAGACTGTCCACGAGCAAGAAAAACAGCAGAACAAACCCTAACAACTACAAACACACAACATCCACTACTAACAATAGCCCCAGTTGGAAAACGCAAGCACGTACCTGAGATCAGGGAAGAAGGCAGATCGGGGAGACAGGAACAAGTCCAGAGGAATAGCAGGGAAGCGACCCCTGGCAGGAGCAGCCGGGCCAACTCAACCAGCCAGGAGAGTCCGGCGTGAGCAGCATGCCCAACTCAACCTTCCAGGAGGTTCCACGAAGAAGGACAGGGGGAACAACAGACCCATCTGAACAGCCCAGAAACCAAACCATGACTGAGCTGCGCAGGTCCCGTCAAAACCATAAAAGCCCCGCCTACCTACGTGATTACGTACGATAGGCAAGGCCCAGATTGTCTAGACTGGACCAGGTGGGGAGGGGTGTTATGTATTAACATGCTTACCTGCCATTGGTCGGTCTGTGGTGGTGGGAAATTTGAAGAGCCATCACTGGCCACAGCTGTGAGCAGCCCGACTATAAAAGGGCTGCTGCGGTTTCTTCGGCGCGCAGTCCTAGAGAGAAGTAAAGATGACTGGTTACTATGCTGGTGTCCTGAGTCTCATTCCCGTGGTCTAATATAGTCTACCAGAATAGGCCATTGCTCCTTGTTTGGCCTCCAAGACATTATTGCCAAGCATGCAAGTTTGCTAAAGCATTCCAGCCATGCTTAGCAAGATAGAGAGAGAAAGGCTTCAACCGAGAGAATGTTCTCCTTGTGAAAAATTATCTTCTGCATTTCCAACTTCAGAACAAATAGTTTTAAAACCAAGATAGGATTTTTCTTTAAGCATCTCAGACTTCATGACAATTCTTTGGAAGAGTAGGTTCTAAATTTCTTATTGGCCGAACCCAATAACATTTTTTAAGGTAAGAACAAAGCCCATAGTTTTATGCTTTCATTGTTATAGACTCCAATTTCTAACTAAATTTCATGCAATTTCTGGCAAGAGAAGAAAAATATGCATCTCTCATTGTTAATAAATTTGTGCGTAATTTGTGCAACTTTGATCAGCTATGTCATGTCAGGCATCTGGTCACTTTCATATTGATGTGTGCATTAATCCCATTTTTTTACTTTTGAATTAGCATATGAAAACTGTTCTGTGAGTTATCATGCTAATATATTCTATCAAAGACTAAATTAACATTTGATTGCAGTTAACCAGTGGCGATGCTTCACATAAATTCAATGGATGGTGCCAGCCTTTCTGCCAGCCAGCTGCTTATATTAAGGGTGCATAAACTCTAGGAGATCAAATCAGCATTCCTACAAAATAACATGATGAGCATCAAATGCTCTCCTGATGAACAGTGACCCAACTTTTGCACTCATTAGGAGTTTATTTTTGACTATGGCAAGGAAGCAGAGGGTATCAAGATGATCAAAAGGAATGCTATTTATTATAGGCTTGTGGCTGTTAAAGACCACTGAGATAACATAATGGCTCTGTGCTGCCTCCCCCCAGAATTGTCTTCTCAAACCAACACTCATAAATATCAGACTTGTTTAAAAACCAGGAAAGGGCAGGAATTATAAATGTTAGGGTTACAATATCTAAATGATGATGGCCACTTAACTACAGTCCTTGATTTAATTGCCACTGTCTTGAGATATAAGCTTGTTATCCATTTTTAAATAGTAGTGCCAAATGCCAGGAGCTGGGACAACAAAGCTGAGGCATACTTGGCTGCCAAGAAGTCAAGTGAATTGCAAATGAAACTCTTTTAGCTTCCAGTAGAATTCATTCATCAAATTGCACAGTTGAGTAATGTTAGAATTAGCAGGGAAAAGTCTCTTTCCTATTTTCCTTTCCTATGGCATTCCCCCCCCCCCCAAATAATATCTATGGATGAGACTTGCAAGGTGCAGTTTTAGAATTTCACCCAATGTGATCTTAAAAAACATCTGTTTAGTGTTATGCATTTCTACTTGGAAATAAAGCCTCGTGACTATAATGAATGATCTATTTATCAGAAATAAGCAGTTGCATAGCCCCACAGTTTAGTTTTATTTACACTGTTAACATTTCCATCATTTTATGAAGTTCTTTAATTGACCTGTTGGGCCTATATTTTGCTACGGTTGATGATATGAAAGTTATGTGAAAATTGATGGTGCATTTATTTTACAGTTGAGTTTTGGTGGAATTATGATCTTGGTTTCTAACTATAACATCATGGCTTTACCAATTACATATATCAATATTATTTATCCAGTGAAAATATCTACACTGTACCAGATCTGTCTCATACAGGGTAACTGTCAGGCAGGTGTAAGAAAATGGGAGCCAGATAGAGTTCAAAACTACTGAAAGTTTATTCTATAGTTACTATACACAAGAATCTGAACTATTCACAGTCAAGGCAAATAGTCACCAGATTAAAGTCAATGACTTCAATGCGGGTGGTGGTGGTGGACTTAGAACTCTTTCAGGGGCCTAGGGACTCCAGACTGATGATGCATTTGACCACATCCTCAGGCTCAGCCTGGTTATCTCCTACAATAACTTGTATATAATTTCTGCAAATATATGAATGAATAGGTGTTTACTTTTACAGACAAGGTAACTATCCAAGATCTATTAAACAGTTAATCAATATTCAACCCAGTGAAGAGACTTGTAAATTATAATGGGATTGAAATTGTTAACTAGGGTGTTAAGAAACCAAGATTTTACATTTAAAAATGTTTTGAGATACTTCCAGAAGAAACCTTTGGGTTCATCTATGTCTATGCCCCAACTAAGTTTTCTTTTTAAGAAGTGGAATGGCTGCTTTAATGAGTGCTGATATATAGCACACTTATCTTTTATCCCCATCTGAATGTCATAAAAATATCTTTGCTTTTATTCATTACTCATTGTGACATTCAATCAAAATTAAGCGCAGCTATTATTTTCTACCAGAGAAGAAGTGCTTTATGATATAATAACCTTGAATCAAATGAAGGCTCTGCAGAATTGTCTTCTGACTAAAGCCAGCCTTTAAGGAATATAATAAGAAACCATGGTTCAGGATCCCTGTTTCAAGATCCCAGCAAATAAATAGAGAGCTTTTCTCTAACAAAGCTCTCTAGTCCTGCAGGAAACAATTAATTAATTAATTAATTGTATGCTAAATACATTTTCCTTGTCTGCTTCCAATACACCTGGAAGACCCAAGGAATATAGTATGTTTAATATAGCCATATCATAAGAACACAGTATTAACAATATGTTTTCATTGTTCTTCCATATAATGCTAGTGGATCAGCATTGGTACCCAAGTAATTTGGGAAAGTAATGAACTGTATTATATCAGCACATCAGAGGGACATGACCCTTTATTTTATCTGCTAAACTTTTAATTAAAAAGGAATGTGTTTAAATTAATGTTAATGAACATGAATTAAAAATTGAAGGCTGAGCTTAATGAGCTACTATATTGATCCACTTGCTCACAGACATTTCTGTTTTTCAAGAGAACCACTTAATATTTTTGACAATTAGCATGTGAAAAGTATTTTTCAAGATCATATCTCACTCTGGATTTAATTCTAAATGATGTCTGGATCATCGAAGAAGTGCATATATAGTTAGATGGACTGGAAGTGAGTTCTCTGTTTGAGGGCAGAGTTGTTTAAGTGATATAATCTCCCCTGTGTCCCATAAGTCAGTCTATTCCCTGAAATGTGGAAATGGGAGCATTATTCATCATCTATACCACAGTAATTTAAATGGCTACTGGTACATGAAACAAGAAAAAATAGCCATGTTTATTGGCCTGGCACAGCTCATATATGAAACTTATATATGCACACAGAGGAATTTAAAAATCTTAAG